>NC_140781.1:205462600-205735100 GCF_044657685.1 Stegodyphus dumicola
TTTAAGAGGTACAATACCCTGAAATCTTTACCTATCTCTATCTGTCCTTAGTGGGTATCATATAAAAGTCAAAAATAAATCCCAATGTTGGAAAAAACCTTTTCACTTGAAGTTCGGAATCACATCCAATGTGGCAATATATAACAGTGGGATAACTTTTGTAAAATAGCGATTTAAAATATCGGAAGCGTAATTTTCACATCGTAAAAGCAAATTAGCACATCTGTAGCATAAAAACGTTGGTTAACTTTATCCTCGTTAGTGCTAGGCTGTAGCGTCCTCCTTGCTCCGTGTCTTGAAGCTAACGGAATATCGTGGCCGTAGTTGTTGAGGCATGTAACATAAGTGAGCGGAGCATAGTTGCACAGACCAGTTGTTGAAATTTTTCACGCATAATACACATCAATGTGCTGCCCCAAGGTTTCGCAAAGTCCATATCGATTTATCAGCAATAATTAAGTAAATGTAATAAAGAGTAAATAATGAAAAGTAGAAAAAACACTATGTACACTAAGTACATCGATCACCAAAACTCATTTTGGTGTATCGTTCTCGTTAATTATTCTCGTTCCTTATCTCGATGTATATTAGGCGATTTCCCATAGAACGTTCTCCGATAAGCCATTCCTCGCGCCAGGTAGGTAACCATCCTTTTCTTTGCCCTTTTCAAATAACCTAACTTTTACTCAAACAAATCAGTCATGACATGAAATTTGGAAGAAATTAATTTAAATAACTTTTATAAAAATGTCTCGATTGGATATATACTGGAAGTTAAAGAATTTACACCCCACAGATACACCCAAAACAAATATTAAACTGAAAGCTTTCAGACTTTGTATTGCGCCCAAAGGGATCATTTTTTCATTTGCAGACATAAACGTTTGGACAGAATTCGGGTTAATGTCCCTCTGGGTTAAAAATATTTAAAAACAGAGTATTTTATAAATTAGAAAATGAATCTTTCATATACTTTCATATATTTGAATAAATATTTATGAGGCATTATTAATAAAAATGAGAATAAACGAAACCCTATGAATAATCCTGAAACGTTTAGTCTGAAATTTAAAATTCAACGTAACTATCGCATATGACTGAGTGCAGGGGGTGTTCAGATATCCTTTTAAGGATTTTTCAAAGAATTATATATATAAACAAACGTTATAATTTCATTTTCTAATATATTCCGTCTGAGAACCTTTTTGTTAAACCATCATATTACATCTTGATTTGTAAGAGAAAAGCCTTTTCCTGAAAACATCAAGGTTGATTTTATGCCACTTCTCTTTCACAATGTTCCACAGTCCGTCCAATGTTTGGGGATGCCACGTATAAAGAGCTTGTTTTAAAAGTACAAATGCACATTAATCCATAGGAGACACATCAGGAGATTTGGTGGATATGCATCTAGAGGGAATAGCTTCAAATGCGGTTTCATATCTCAATTTTTCAAAACATAAAGCAGTAGATTTAGAGGTATGGTTTGTAGCCTTATCCTGATGGAACTTAATACAGTCAAGATTGTTTGGATAAAGAGATGGAATTTCGTCGTTTAATATAGGTGTTTAAAGTTATTTCTGATTGTAATCCGAATTGATTTTGGTATTTTTTCTACTTTCCTTATTTTAAGTTTCCCCTTATAAAAGAATCCAGTAAGAAAAATAAAACCTTTAGAAAAAAAAATTTTTTTTTCTCTGAACCAATGTATTAAGTTATTTGCTCTTCTTTTTACGCAGTAAATTCATGTTTATCTCTTGCAAGCGTTACACGTATGCCCAAGCTTCACGAGTAGTAACTACATTGAAGTGCCACTAAATTAGGGAGATATATGGCTATGTATTGGGCATACTTATTTGTTTTGAGACTGCTTTCCTTTTGTTTTCTCGAAGAGAAGAGAGAATTCAGGAAAATAATGATGAAAACTCTATTAACCGTAATGAACACTAGTTTAATGCCGGAAACAAGGTACGTAATTTAGATTTCTTTGATTCATATGCTGATATTAATGAATTTAATGATGATTCCTTTGATGTGGACATAGACAGTGACACCGATCTTCTCGAAGTTAATAACGAAGCTTTTGATAATAACGTTCTTAAGTTGCATATTGATAGTGATACTGACGACATCGGCCATTTTGCCAAAGATTTCGAAAATAATTCTTATGATGTGCACAATATCAGCGATGAAAAGCAATTTAATTACCTCCAACATGAAACAGAAAAGGATGTTGATTTTCCAAAACCTGATAACTCAGGTAATCAACTCAGGTGCCACTAAATTAGGGATAGACATGGCTGTAGCGTCCTCCTTAATCCGCGTCTTGAAACTAACGGAATATGGTGGCGGTAGTTGTTGAGGCATGTAACATAAGTGAGCGGAGCATAGTTGCACAGACCAGTTGTTGAAATTTTTAACGCATAATACACATCAATGTGCTGCCCCAAGGTTTCGTAAAGTCCATATCGATTTATCAGCAATAATTAAGTAAATGTAATAAAGAGTAAATAATGAAAAGTAGAAAAAACACTATGTACACTAAGTACATCGATCACCAAAACTCATTTTGGTGTATCGTTCTCGCTAATTATATAACGTAAGTTCATGTTACGCTAACCAGTTGATTTTATCTTAAAGAGGTGACTATTAAAGAATTAAAAAGAGTTTTATATATTTTTGTATTGTGTATATATTTACTTTCATTTTTACCCACTCAAAGGTAGATGAAACCTTTTCCATCAGAGTGGCAGGTAAACATGATTCTCTGTGCTTTGCACCAATAAATCCAATACAAATTCATGTTTTGAAAGTACTTTTTGTATAAAAATACTTTCCCAGAGTATTCAAGTATTTTCGTTTTAATAATAATAATCTCTGGTTATATATAAATATATATATGTACATATAAGTATTACGTTTATGCTTTGTATTGCAAGAAACCCCCAAAGACGAAACATTTATTTGAATATGCATGGCAGCAGCAGTTTAGCGTTGGTTCGTTTTCCACTTTTCCGCTTCCACTTTTATCCCAAAAAATAGCAAAAATCAGAGATATTAATTAAAAGTTATTAAAACGCTAATTTTCGCCTTCATTTTTCCGAATGGCAACAGTGCTGATATCATTAACAATGGCGACAGGGATAAAACAGCAATAATGGTTGCGTGCCATTATTGCTGATGTAATGAGAGAGAATTACCGATTTTATGCGATTTTATCAAAAAAAATAAATAAAAAAAAAAATAAAAAAATAAAATTTAAAAAGTCATTCGAATTTTTGAAACCTCGTTTCGAGGTGCACTGGCTCTAGTCTAGATGCACCTATGTAGCAAATTCGTAGGCCTGGTTCTATCAGCTTACACGCAGACCGAACGAAAGACAGACTCATAGAATCTTTCCTCTATTGTGAGTAAAGTTATATATCAGAATACCTTTCATTGTTACATATTCAAAGAATCCTTTTAACAACGTTCGGAACAATGAATTTATCAATAATTGTTTTAGGCTTTGTTTAATTAAAACAAAGTTAATGTATACATTTTTAACAATGCTTATGAACCGTAATCATTAGAGATATCAAATCTAGTGGTGCTAAAATCTTACGTGTGGAGCTTATTTGCTTGTTATTTTTAATGCTGAAATCGCAGTCGAACCATTTTTAGAAATGGTGTTCTTTTTTTTGACAGTATTGTGTTACGTTTTTTAACCAACAGCCTTTATCGACTGCCTATTGGGCATAATTATTTGTTTTGCGACTGCCTTCCTTTTGTTTTCTCGAAGAGAAGAGAGAATTCGGGAAAATAATGATAAAAACTCTATTAACCGTAATGAAGACGAGTTTAATGCCGGAAACAAGGTACGTAATTTAGATTTCCTTGATTCATATGCTGATATTAATGAATTTAATGATGATTCCTTTGATGTTTACATAGACAGTGACACCGATCTCCTCGAAGTTAATAACGAAGCTTTTGATAATAACCTTCTAAAGTTGCATATTGATAGTGATACTGACCACATCGGCCATTTTGCCAACGATTTCGATAATAATTCTTATGATGTGCACAATATCAGCGATGAAAAGCAATTTAATTACCTCCAACATGAAACAGAAAAGGATTTTGATTTTCCAAAACCTGATAACTCAAGTAATCAAATAGGCCCGAATAGCAGTATAACCATCTTGAACCAGAAAGAATTCAGTTTGAATGCCTCTATTGAATCATTGGATGCTGAATGCATTGTATCGCATAACGATCTTGGAGCACAAAGAGACATTGATTCTGGTAATCTCCTTAACACAAATAATGAAACAAAAATGAATGGCAAACTGGATCAAGTAGACAGAACAGAACTGAAACCAACTGAAGATTCTGAAGAACAGCTCGTTGATCTCGTCGTTGGTACCGTCCCTGTTATCTGCTTTGATGACGAGTACACTCAACATCCTTCCTCGAATCATAGCAAGCGTTTCAAAATTTCAAACATAAGAAAAACATTACTGAAATATTTCTGCTTTAAAAAATTAAAAATAAACAAAGGACTTAAAACATATTATATAGATCTGAGATAAGTTTACACAATTTCAGTTTGTATTCGTGATAAATTTGTTTGCCATGACACCAATCTCGACTCACCAGTACTTGCCTAAAAATTGGACATTGACTGACCAGTGACTGACTAAATGACAATCTCATTGACTAAAAGTAGGACATTGTCTGACCAGTGACTGACTAAAAATTAGACATTTTCTGACCAGTCACTAACAGACGATCACATTGACTGACCAGGGCCTGCCTAAAAATTGGACATTGACTGACTATGTGACGGTCTCCTTGATTGCCCGTTGACTGACTAAAGATTGGACATTGTCTGACCAGTGACTTACTAAATGACAATCTCATTGAGTGACTGAAAGTAGGACATTGTCTGACCAGTGACTGACTAACTGAATATCTCATTGACAGACCGGAGACTGACTAAATTTGGACATTGACTGAGCAGTGACTGAGTGATTCATTAACTGAGCACTGACAGACTAAAATTTGGACATTCACTGAACAGGAACTGAGAAAGTTAAGATCTCCTTGCCTGACCAGTGACTGAATAAAAATTGGACATTGACTGACTAAGTGACGATCTCATTGACAGCCTAGTGACTGAGTGACGATCTGATTAACTGACCAGTGACAGAATAAAAATTGGACATTCACTGAAAATCGACTGAGAAAGTGAAGATCTCTTTGCCTGACCAGTGACTGAATAAAAATTGAACATTGACTGACTAAGAGATGACCTTATTGACTGAGCATTGGATTTGGACGGAAGAAATTGCCTTTTTCGATAAGAGAGAGGAAAGATGTTTTCAGTCCAATCTATTGCGCTACAGCTGAAATAGAAACAGAAAATCATTTTAAAATTGTTTTCTAGAGCTACATTTCAGATTTGCAAAATTTAAATGAAATTATATGGTAACCTGAAATTAAAATATTATTTGCAGTTAAATGCCGTTGCTAAATTTGTTTTTCTTGTGCTCTTAAATAAATTTACTAGTTTACACACAATATTCAGTTATGATTTACCAATATGCTCTATTTTAACTATAACTTCTCATTGAATTAAGTTAAGCTGTAGCTATTATTGAAATTTTTCTTAGGCATATTTTGCCTTGTTGTCTGTGCTCCCAATTCGAAGTGACCGTCAGCTACTTCCTTTTTGTTTTTCCTATGTGATTTGTCGGCATTTCGTATAAAAAAACCTCCAGATTATCATTAAAACACGAATAAGAATGTTATTTTGTATTTTAGATTTTTTTCTCTCTGTGGCCTTTATGTCAAAACTTACTAGAAATAATAAATGAGAATATATTGCTTTATTTACAACGAAGTATTTTCAATATGTGTCCCATAGCAATATATCCTGTGTTTAAGAATGCTAAGAGTTTTACCCTGTTTGATTCCCTGCCAACGTGATGGCTGCATGGTTGGCTTCTGCAGTTTTCCTTATCTCGATGTATATTAGGCGATTTCCCATAGAACGTTCTCCGCTAAGCCATCCCTCGCGCCAGGCAGGTAACCATCCTTTTCTTTGCCCTTTTCAAATAACCTAACTTTTACTCAAACAAATCAATCATGAAATGAAATTTGGAAGAAATTAATTTAAATAATTTTTATAAAAATGTCTCGATTGGATATATACTGAAAGTTAAAGAATTTACACCCCACAGATACACCCAAAACAAATATTAAACTGAAAGCTTTCAGACTTTGTATTGCGCCCAAAGGGATCCTTTTTTCATTTGAAGACATAAACGTTTGGACAGAATGCGGGCTAATGTCCCTCTGGGTTAAAAATATTTAAAAACAGGGTATTTTATAAATTAGAAAATGAATCCTTTCATATACTTTAATATACTTGAATAGATATTTATGAGGCACTATTAATAAAAATGAGAATAAAGGAAACCCTATGAACAATCCTGAAACGTTTAGTCTGAAATTTAAAATTCAACGTAACTATCGCAAATGACTGAGTGCAGGGTGTGTTCAGGTATCCTTTTAAGGATTTTGCAAAGAATTATATATATAAACAAACGTTATAATTTCATTTTCTAATATATTCCGTCTGAGAGCCCTTTTGTTGAACCATCATATTACATCTTGATTTGTAAGAGAAAAGCCTTTTCCTGAAAACATCAAGGTTGATTTTATGCCACTTCTCTTTCACAATGTTCCACAGTCCGTCCAATGTTTGGGGATGCCACGTATAAAGAGCTTGTTTTAAAAGTACAAATGCACATTAATCCATAGGAGACACATCAGGAGATTTGGTGGATATGCATCTAGAGGGAATAGCTTCAACTGCGGTTTCATATCTCACTTTTTTCAAAACATAAAGCAGTAGATTTAGAGGTATGGTTTGTAGCCTTATCCTGATGGAACTTAATACAGTCAAGATTGTTTGGATAAAGAGATGGAATTTCGTCTTTTAATATAGGTGTTTAAAGTTATTTCTGATTGTAATCCGAATTGATTTTGATATTTTTTTTATTTTTCCTTATTTTAAGTTTCCCCTTATAAAAGAGTCCAGTAAGAACAATAAAACCTTTAGAAAAAAAATTTTTTTTTCTCTGAACCAATATATTAAGTCTTTTGCTCCTCTTTCTCGGCAGTAAATTCAGGCAGTGATTATGAAGAAAATTTTTCACCAGTAGCGAAACACACTACAATTCGAGTTTTCTTAGCATGGCATCATATAATAATGCCAAGGTACATCAACTAGATGTTAAAACAGCTTTTTTGAATGGCAAGTTAAATGAAGAAATATGTATGGAACAACCAGAAAGATTTGTAGTTCCAGAAGAAAGACATAAAGTTTATAAATGGCAGAATTCGATTTATGGTCTGAAATAAACAGCTAGGAGCTAGACTGCAGAAATTCAAATTACATTGAAGAATCTTGGGTTCAGTCAAACTAAAGCAGATCTGTGTCTTTTCGCAAAAGAGGATCGTCACCGAAGAATCAATTGAATTGTACATCTTGATGATATCCTAATAAGTTCTACAGAAGAAGCACTAATTCTTCAAGTAATTAACGATTTAATGAAACGTTATCAAATAACACATCTTGGTGAAGCTAAATATTTCTTAGGCATGGAAATAAATCGAAAGGAAGATGGAAGTTATCTCTTATCTCCGGAAAACAAAATAAATCAACTAGTCAAGCAATTTCAACTTGAAGAAGCGAAACTCACTGTAGTACACCAATGGAAACAAATTATTATAGTCTAAACCGGGAAGAAAATCTCCTAATTTCAAATGATAAATTCAAGCTTATTGGGAGTCTTTTTGTATATATCGTCTTTCACAAGACCAGATATCACAGTTTCAACTCGCATACTTAGCAGAAAGTGTAATAATCTACGTCAAAAAGACTAGAATGCTGTAAAAAGAATCATTAGCTGTTTAAACACGACAAAGCATTTATCTCTGGAAATTTCGTCGAGTGAAGAACCTAACCTTACAGTTTATTCAGATGCTGATTGGAGACCAGATACTGAAGATAGAAAACATCCCCATCAGGAAGTGCAAATTTGTTAGGCAAAAATTGTATTTCGTGGTTTAAAAAAAAATGCGTCTCATTATCCTCGGCAGAAGCTGAATATGTTGCACTATCGCAAGAATTACTATGGCTATTAAAATTAACAGAAGATTTTAATCTACCCCAAACTCTTAAAGTTTTCCAAAGATAATGAATCAACAATAAAATTGTAGAATCCGAAAAATTTAGTATTGATACAAAATTTCATCATATATGCGGCTTGCATAACAAAGGAATAGTAAAATTTTATCTTTCAACATAGCAATTTCAACAGAGCATTTTTCAGTTGTATTTAATTATTAAATACAATAATTTTAATAATTAATACAATAATTTGAATAATTAATACAATAATTTTAATGGTTAAATACCATATTCTTTGCTTGTAATAATTTGCTTCAGCCAGAAGTATATTTTGCTAATTCATGTTACAGAGATTTATCTTAAGTTAAATAATTCTCCTGCAAATAAAATTCAGAAAATATTTATAAAATTTATCTTTTTAAAGGAATTCTGCAAACTTACTATTTCTAGGAGAGCAAATGGATCTTGCATTGCATTGAAATTCTGAAAAAAAGAAATGTAAAAAGGTAAAAATAATTATTTTTATTCTTTTATACTTAAGGAATATTAAAATCATATTTTAAGAAAAGAAAAAAATCTGAAAGCTTTTTTCAGATTTTACATTACGCGCAGAGGGGCCTTTTTTAATGTTTTATGTGTTGCCTTTATTTACTAGATATCATGTTCTTCGCGCTTAAACGATGAAATTCAGTTCAATAGTAATATCGCAAAATAAGTTTAAAATGAGCCTATCTTTAGAATTTCCGATACACAGTCTCGGGCGCTGGAGATTTTTTTTTCCGTGTAGTGTTTCTATTCCTCGATTCCTCACTTTGAAATCATAGAGTTTCTTAATCAAAAATTTTTAATGTCTGGCAAAATATAAAAGAGATAATAGAACAAATTCCGAATAAGGGCTTCCAGATGCCCATATTCGCTGGAGGATTACGTTAGTCAGAATTTTATGGTTCTAGATACCGTCCTTTTACTACAATGTGAGAAACACATATACCTTTATCTAGATGCTTCATTACTTAATTTCTTTAAATATAATATAGGGCTGTAATATTTGGTGGCAACAGTTTGAAAAGTGAATTAACGCAGTGAGTGAATTGACGCAAAATAGCAAAACGAAATAATTAGTGCTTCTGGGTTAACACCTTTCGGGCTAAACATTACGAAATTTTGTTTTGTTTTCTGTTGAGTAAAAATAATTCTTGCTTAAAATTTCAAATATTTTATGCGTGGTTGTTGTTACTAATTTCACTTTTCTTGAAATCAAAGCACGCCCACGAAATTCAAGGTGGTTAGGAGTCAAGATTTGCGCCTGTTGGCAAGAGCCTTGGCCACAAGTGGTTATATTCTCTGATGCTTCATGAAAAGCTTTTGGAGCGGTTGCATACTTTAGGTACAAGACATCGCATGGCACTTTTAAAACTAGCTTCATAGTTTCTAAACCACGAGTTGCGCCAATTAAAAACGTGACGTTGCCCCGACTGGAATTAATGGGTGCAGAAATTACAGCAAGAATAGCCAAATATTGTAAAAATCCTTTTTTAAATTTACAAAGATTATTCTATGGAGTGATTCAACAATTGTGCTACACTGGATAAAAGGCACGGCATCTACGTGGACGCAATTTGTTTCAAACAGAGTATTAGAAATTCAAGAAACTACAGATTCCACTGCATGGAGACATTGTATAGGTAAAGATAACCCTGCGGACTTGTTAACAGGAGATTTAACTAGTAAAGATTTGCTAACTTAAAAAAAATGGTGGCAGGGCCCAAAATGGTTATTGTACCAGGAGAATACTTGGCCCCAGCCGAAGAGATTTGAATATGACTCAATAGACCAGGAGATTGAAGCTGAATATATAGCTTGTGCTGTAATTAGTTCCGCAATTGTTTCCAAACAGATAATTGATGTTAATAAGTTTATTGCTTACGCAAACTACTGAAGGTGACTTCTTGGGTATTACGATTTGTTGATGTTCTTTGAAGAAAAACTAGTACAATGGGTCTTCTTACTACTAAAGAACAAAATCGCGCTGAACAGTTTTGGGTAAAAGCTATTCCCCGTTTTCCCTCCTAAACGAAAGAATAAAAACAAACAATATATTCTATTGATAACCTGTGCTGTTACAAGAAGTGTTCATCTGGAACTAGTTAGTAATATGACATCAGATTAATTTTTTGCTTGCCTTTCGACGTTTTGTATCTAGAAGAGGTCTTGCAAAGTAAAAACAGAGTCATCGGTTATCAGGCGTCCTGTACAACTTTTGCACAGTTTAGAACTTCAGAACTAAAGTTTCATCTTCAGTGTTAATTTACAAATATGTATTGTGAGTGCATCTTTTGTGAGTATTCTCTTAGGGGGTCATTGAATAATCTTCTGAAAAAGGTGAATATTGCTTTTTTGAATTTGGATAACTTTTTTTTTTTAAATTTTCTAATGTTCCATTTAAATTTTCTCTTGTGTCTGGAACTCGAGTGTTTTTGTTGTACGCGTGTATACTGTTTATATACAAGTTCGATGAACGCCTGTGGTTCATGAGGGGGGGAATTTGTTAAAAATAAAGTGATCATGTAATCAGACGGCGTGATTAACGGTCGTCTGAATTCTTTCCCGGCAAGCCTTGACGTAAATGTTTATGTAAACGAATCTTTAGAATTCTATGTAACGTACTTTTTGGCTTTACTAGGCTAGCTTTTTATTTCTTGTTTCTCGGATTAATTGCACTTGGATTTTTCAGTATAATATGTTTTTGTATGTGATGTGAATAAAAAAATAAGGAAAAAACTGAACAACATGTTCTTCGTGCAAGAATCTCGTTTAATTTACTAGTGATATTTTTTTAGCCAGTACACGGATTCTAGTTCAGATAATTTTAAGAAGTTTTTGGTTGCTGTTAAGGAATTTTGTTTGGCAGAAGACACGTAAATAAGGTAAGTGGATATTTCCTTCATGTAGTGCTAAGATGAATTTCCTTTTTTATGTTATTTCATTGTTTGATTTAAAATAAATGTAGTTTATTGAGATTATATATTTTTTGTTGGCTGGCCCTTTGACTTTTTAAGTGAATATAAATCGATGTGTACATAGACAAAGTCAACGGGTGCGCAATGCTCTGATGTTTTTTCAGTGAAAATAGGTTGATTTGTACATGGATACCAAGTTTGTGCAATTCTTCGACTTGTTATTTTGGATTTGTGTAGCAGCGATTTTTGGGGCAAAAATTGCCGCTATACAAATCCAAAATAACAAGTCGTCCAAGAATTGCACAAACTCGGTGTCCATGTTCCGCCAAAAATCGCCAATTATCGCTAAGGGGCACCCGTAAATATATTTTTAACTTTTATATATGATAATGTATCTCAAAGATAATGTAATGTAGAAGATAATGATAATGTATACATTGATAATGTTTACCGATTTATGATCATTATGGATTTTTTTCGAATTTTTCTATAAATAAGGTGTGAAAACCACGAACTTTCACCCCATGTGTGTTACTTTCTTATGTGTAAAAAAAATCTCCAAATTGCGCCAAGGTGGTTGCGTTAATATTCAAGTTCCGAACGTGCTATGAGTTTAGAGTGAAAAATTTACATCAAGTAAAATACAATTTAATATAATTTTTTTCTACGTAAGTTCTGAGTTTTATATTTGAAAATTAATAACTAGATCATCTCAATAGATTTTTCTTCCTACCGTCATGCAACGATCTAGATTTAAAATTTTTTAATGTTTATTCATAGAAAAGATTGAGAAGCCAATCATTGGGTGTGAAAATTTATAAACTTAAAATCTAGGACTCAAATTATAGAATAGTACTTATTTAAAAAAATTTTTAACAGTTAAGTTATTGTCCGTTTATAGCCATGAATTATTTATACTGCTTTCGTTAAATTATAAATAGTTTTATACGTATATTAGATATCGAATAAAATAAAAACTATTGCTAGAATAATTATATATATTATTTTGTGGGATTATTTCCCGAAATACAGTAAAAATCTGGACATGGATGTCTGAATTAACTAATAAAAATATTGCCTAATCCTTTAACGTATTTAAATATAAACTAAAACTGAATCTCTTAACAGATGGGCAGTTTTAGCAAAATGATAAGAGATCTCAATTTTCAGTTTTTATTTTAAATTCTTGGAATGTAGAACTTGTAACTGAAGGAAAAACAAATGAATAAGAAAAACACACTATCAATAATTTATAAATAAATTATTTCATGTGTAACATTTCTAGAGAAATATAAAGTTATAACATTCGAATTTAATATGACAACTAATCCAGACAACTGCATTGCCTTTTGAATAGGAAAAATAAGTGCTTATTGAATGTAAGTGAAGGAACTTAATGTTTTTGTTTACATACTATTTACAAATTATAGCAAGTAACTAAGAAAGTTCGTGCGGTTTTTAAGAACAGTTACTTGCGGTGCTTAGTGTGATCAAACTGATTCTGATGACGTCATACGTTTATATTCCTTTCAAATCTTATTTAGTAGAGATTCAGTGTATCGAACGTTTCGCTATCGGTTTTGTAGGTATTTCAGTCTTCGAAGAAATACGTCGGTGGGAAAGGAGATTTTGAAGCCTATTTTGCTTTACAAGTACAAATTAGGAAATAAAGCTGCAAAGGCCGTTAAAAGAATATGCTGTGTGCTTGGAGAGACATCAGTGAGAGAATAGACTGCTCAAAAGGGATTCAGTTGATTTTCATCCGGAGACGAGAGTCTTGAAGACAAACTTTGCGCTGGTCGTCCATTCGCCTTCGGTAAAGTCCAGCTGGAGGAGGAAATCAAGCAGAATGCCAATTAAAAATGCCCAGGAACTTGAATACAGGTTTGTAGTATCTGACGAAACCATTCGACCATATCTTTATAGACTTGAAATAATATGGGAACTGGGCAAGTGGCTTCCTCATGTCCTGTCCGAGGAAAACAAGCTCTAACGACTTAAAATCTGCTTGTCGTTGCTGTCGTGTGCTTCACAAATCTTGACAAGTGATAAAAATGGATCATGCATGATAACCGGAAGGTGAAAATCATTGGTCGACTTCTGAATCACCGGTCTATGATTGGCTCCTAAACCGGACATTCACCAAAAGAATGCTGTGTGTTTGGTGGACTAGCCCTAGCGTAGTCCACTATGAACATCTGGAAAGCGGATAAACCATAACAGCCGAGGTCTACTCTTCACAAGTGCAAAGAGGTTTTAGCTGCACTGTGCCAGAAACAGCCAGCTTTGGTCAACAGAAGAGGAGTTCTCCTTCTCCAGGTTGATAACAGACCTCACATTGCAAAAGCGACCAACTAGGTCATCAAAACACTGAGCTAGGAAGTTTTACCTCAGGCACTCTATTTCCCGGGCATCGCCCCATAGGATAGACTGTTTTGGGCCATGGATTTTAGCTGTAGAAACAGCAATTTCGAAAACGCGAAAATGTCACAACGCCTGTGTCACAATTTCTGGACTCAAGAAAAAATAAATTTTTCAAAAAGGGCATTTTTGAGCTTCTGTCTCGTTAGGAACATGTAATTGAAGCCAATTGTGATTATTCCGAAGAATGAAATGGGCGTTTAAAATTTTTGTGGGCTGTTTTTAATGCGTGAGGAAAACCGTACGAACTTATTGGTTACCTGCTAGTGTAAATTGTATGCAAATTGAATAGTATTTTTTAAATACGATCACGCTGGCAATTCATCGATTACTTCAGTCTGGTATAAAATCTTAGTAACATGCAGTTACGAATCATGGTTAAAGTTCGGTATGACGGATTTCTTCGTTAACACGACATTTCTGGCAAGTTCGTGGTTGATCTGTAAGGTAGCTTCAGAATTTAAAACTGATTTAATTAATCATTAATTTAATCAGTAATGTAAATTTAATCATTAATGTAAATTCGAAGCAAATTTGCCTTTCATGTTAAATAATGTAAGAAAATTAGTTTTGTATAAGTATGTGCCTAAAATCAAACACATATCCATGTTCTTATTTTTACTGAATAAAAACAATAAAACTAATGTTATTTGCATAAATTAAAACGCCTTAAATCTATTTTGTAATCAACCGAAGGCTCAGGCGCGAAGCACATGGAGAACAGGCGCCTGTGCTAAAAGCCACATCTTGTGTCTAACGCATGGAGAAATGACATGACTTTCGTACCATAACATTAGGGAAAGTTGGCTGAGAATTCTAAAAATAGGATTCTCGATGTTGCGATGAGATGAGCCTTGCGTATAACACCTTCAGGAGGTACTCCGACTAACAGACAGTAAAAACTGCGCTGGTTGAAGAAGGTCGAATGCGAAAAATTGAAAGGTGAGTTCTGGGAATAACTGCGGGAATTTTCTGTGTTCCTTTTGGTCCGTCATAGGGAGAGTGCTAAATCTTTACTAATCTTCAGATTCTGCGAAATTAATAAGTAACATAGCTGCTTGAAAGCCTGTTTGTAATTTTTTGCTGGATTCTTTGCTGCTCTGATTTTATTAATGCGTGAGATGATTCGAAGTTGGGAAAACGTTAATTTTTTCATCTTGAATCCGTTTAATAGCATCGTTCGTGTCTTTCGGTGGCGGGGTAATTTTTCCTTTCACTTTCTCGCTGTAAGTGGCTTGAAGGGGATTTTTCTGGGCAGGGATCGAGGTAGCCTTTGAGCAAGGTAAGTGTTCCTCGGAGAAGTATGGAAACTTTAGGCTGGGATGGGCTGCTTTGCTTTTCTTTTCAAATCTTTTCTTATACTCGCTGGAACCTCTATAGCTGCTCACGTGACAGAGTCATCAGAACATACATTAAAGCTTATCTTCGGGTTTCATGGCGCATTGATTGCTTCGATGTTGTTCACACTTCACGCAACTAATGGGATTACTGCAACAAAATTGAGAATGACCGAATTTCTGGCAGCGGTAGCCTTGGACTGTTCTTTTTCTTTGGGTTGAATTTTTCTATGGTGACGTTGAAACTGAACATATTATTGAGCTGGTGAATCTTACTTCCTTCAGGGGTTCTTCTTAGTTCCAGAAGGTAGGTGGGAAGTTTAATATTTTGTTCTTCATGATTTTTGGAAAATTGCTTAACGTTTCAATTGATAGTTCCTGCGGTTAAGGTCTTGGTGTATGGCATCTTCTTAGATGATCATCAGCTTCTTGATGTATGGTATCTTCTTTGAGGTTCTTCATGACGATTCGAATCGGGTTTTCGTATTCTAACTGGTAGGAATGGAAAGGAATCTTTTTTTCGAGTTCATTCATTGCGCTGTAATCTTTGGAGTTTCTTGGTGTATACGAAAAGGGATTTTCCTCTTATTTGGCATTCGTGGGGATCTGTACAATTTAGCGTGAACATTTCATCAACAGTCATCCAATCGATTTCATCTTGTCAGGCACTAATGTTTTTTTGCAATTGCATTATAATATAATTAAGGTCAAGAGAGTATATTGCGTATTAAAAACTCTTGTACATTTATAGTTTGTAATAAATACATGACTTTGTAGAGTCGTTAGTCTTTTTTGTAGCAAGAGACGTGAAAAATGTGCAATGCCCTTGCCAAGAGCTGCCTTATTTAATAAAGATAAAATCATGGGTACTTACGCACAAGTCAAACTGTTTAACTTTACCCTCGATGCACTGGAAGAGAGAAAATAAGATTAAAATGGATTTAAAGCCAGAATCAGAACAGGGTTTGAATTATTTGTTTGATTACTTTATTTAATTTAAACAAAGCCCCAAACTGCATGGCTAAGTTCCATCCATGAAAATCTACCATTCCAACTTTCCTTATGGTCGATATTTACGTAGACTATGCTAATCAACATATTTTTAGTACTTTTGAGAAATAGATCTGCATAATCTACCAAGACTGCATGGTCGCAGACTTCCCTTATGTAACTGGCGGTAAAGTCCCTGAACACTGGTAGTTCGGTCCGAGGTTCGAACCCCGCAAACGGGCTGGCTGCATGGGCGTTTTCGTGGTTTTTCCCATGTGTAACGTGTATACGAGCCAGTTTTCTTTAGAAAGTCCTCCACGAAGGCATCCCTCCCTTAGACAGATAGCCCTCGAAGCTTTGCCATAATCACACACACACACCTTATGTAACTGTTCCAATCGATGTGCAGGCCCACTAGCGACGAGCGGTAAAGTCACTGAACACTGGTAGTTGAACTTGGTTTCGTTTTGGGGCAAATGGGCTGGGCGTTTGCATGGGCGCTTTAGTGGTATTCGCGATGTGTAATGTGTATACCAGCCAGTCTTCCTTAAAAAGTCCTCCACGAAGGCAGTCCTCCCCTTAAAGTGCGCTTTGCTATCTCCCAAACCAAACCAACCAACCAATTGACGTGCAGTGATTGATATCAAGTTAATTCTAAATACCATGCATAAATGAAACGAATTGCCATTAAAAAAACTGATTCTCGATCCTTAAAACAAATTTTGAGAAAGTAATTTTTTTCCCCATTTATACGGAATATCTTCACATATTCATTTTGGTGTTTCGTTTAAATTGAAGTAGATCTTCATTTCATGGCTTTTCGTGCATTTTCTTTCAGCGTGAATAATTCCTCGTTCCTGAAGCCAATTGTACGGAAGATGTTTCATCATTAGGTAAGTCCCAAATGTTTAAATCCATGTTTTCGTAAATATAATAACACAAGAGTTACCGCTACTCTTTTAGAATTTATACTGTCGTTTCCAATTTTGAAAAAGCATTCTTTTTCCTTTTTAAAAAGTCAACATTCTAACAAATTTAACCGGTACGTGTTCTGCCCTTTTCTTCGTATATCGTAAAGCATGTCACACTGCTTTATCTTGCAAATTTTGCAAGAGATTCCGTGCTCCTAAAGTTAGATATTAGACGGTAAGGTTATTTTATATCTACGTTATATTATGCTTCCATAGTGACTGATAAATGGAAAAGGCTGCCGTGTTACTTTGTTCGGTAATATCATTTTAAGAATTCTTCGATGGCTATTGGAAGATCATTTGAAGGTAAAAGAAATTAAAATGTTTTAGAAAGAAACGGCATTTATTAGCTAAGTTACTTAAGGTTAATAACGAATTTGCATTATAATATGATCAAGAAAAGTTGATTTGTAACGTAATAGGTTAAACAGTAGTTTAAGTTAAAATCGTGTAACTTAACGATTACGTAATAGTTTTAACTTAAAATTTGTAACTAAATACTTAAATGCGTGTTAGTGGCCTACGTTTATTTCTGACAAGTTTTGGTACTTATGAACATTTTCTAGAGTTTTCCTTCTTTAATTTATAAAATACATTAAAAAGTAACCTAACTTAAAATAAATGTATATGTGCTTTTCAAGTATGAGAAAGGGAAGTATAATCGTCTAAACAATTGTAAAAAAAGGTGCAGGAAGAAAAAAAAAAAAAAAAAAAAAAAAAAAGAAGGGGGTTGTGGGTTGTGAACTACTGTTATATACGATTCTACTCATCCCAAACTGTTGAGTAATAAAAACAAGAATTGCCAATTTGGTGTAGGTAATCAAACCAATTTTTAAATCTGAGTTTTTTTATCGCCAGTGGTGAAATTTTTGACGAAATTTTAAATCTTTGTGAAATATAGTAGATCTGTGTATATTTAAACAATTCTGATTGGTGGAACTGATTATATTCTGATCTATTCTATTCTGCTCTGATCTATTTTATTCTGATCAATTCTATTCTGATATTGACTCTATTAAAACTTATTTAGATTAACTAATTTTTTATGGTATTACGTACTTCTAAATAAACAAGTATTTTCGGATTTTTGCGAATTGCTGATTTCCAGTAATATTCACGTTTAACCAGTTTTCCAATAGAATTACAATTTGCATTTGATTGAACTTTAACTGGATTTAAGGAAAAATCTACTTGATTCTACACCCAAAAGAAAGCTATAACATTAATTGCTGAATTATTAGAACTCTAACAAATATTAAAGAAGAAAACAGAAAGAAGTGATTTTTTTTTTGTCAACAAAGACAAATTTTTTGTAAGAATTTTCTGTGAAAAATATAAAAATATACATTTTATATTATTAAAAATATTTTTCTGTAGAACGCTATATTTCCAAACTTTCCAGAAGTAAATTATAAGTAGAATTTTATTACTTGAATGATTAATATTTTTTTTTTAGTTTTGTAACCTTGTCAGGCCAACAGAATATTTTCACAACATTCGCATTGCGAAGCATTTCACCCTGTTCTTTGATGCAAATTACAATGAAATTCTTCATATTTTATTTGTATTAACTTGTATTTATTCCCTTAAAGTGATGCCTATTTTTTTAATGTTTTTATATTCAGAAGCTGGGAATAACTTTATTTTAATATTCGGTTAGCTCAATAATTTGTTTAAAAATTAAAAAATTAAAATTTTTAAAAATTTACGCCGATTCTCAATGTTTGACTTTGTTTTTGATAGAGGAACATTATTTTAGATGTGTTTATTTGGTGGTATAAAAACCGTACAGCAAAAATATGATATTAACAGATTTTAACCAATATACCGTATTTGCCAGCGTATAAGACACACTTTTTTTCTTAAAAAATAGGTCGGAAACACGTGCTGCGTCTTATACGCCCATACTCAGTTTTTGATTACATTCATTACTAGAATTTCCTCTATTCAGAGTTATGCGATTTTGAATGGGCCACAGCTTCACGGGATGCTGTAAAACAAAGACAGTTGTTAAATTGTTTAAGAAGTGTGGCATTAGTAATGCACTGGATGGTACAGAGGACAATTTGTTGTATGAGGACTCAGATGCTCAAGTGACTCTTCATTTAGCTCTAATGATGAGTGTGTCTGGATTTTGACGAAGAAGATTAAAAGGTTTTCTTTCTCAGATTGGGTATTTGCAGAAAGTATTACTTTGTATTACTTTATATTTAAAAATTAGTCATAATGAACAGTAATAAAATTTTATCCTTCAAAATTGTGTATAAACAAGGGGGTGCATTTTATACGCCGACAAATACGGTATATTAGAAAGAGAAATCTTATTTCTGAGACTTAAAAAGAATATGACAGTCTAAGGGGAACTGCAGTTGACGAAGCTATAGGACCCATTTACGCCAAATCAACCGGAGAGACTGGTTCTGAAAATAAATCGAGTGGCAAATTTAAAAGGGAATCAGCAGTTGTTTTGCTGAATTTGGGGAAAAATGTCTAAATGGCCTTTAGATTTTATAATACGTCCGAAGGGGCTTTTCTTCATTTACATACACCTATACGTTTGGGCTAATAATATTTAAAAGGAGGATATCTATAGAATTTCGGTTAGACAGGGCCCACCAGAGGCCGAGCGGTAAAGTCTCTGAACACTGGTAGTTCCGTCCGAGGTTCGAATCCCGCGAACGGTCTGGCTGCATGGGCGTTTTCGTGGTTTTCCCCATGTGTAACGTGTATACGAGCCAGTTTCCCTTAGAAAGTCCTCCACGAAGGCATCCCTCCCCTTTGGCAGATAGCCCTAGTGTGCTTTGCCGTAATTAAATAAACCAAACCAAACCATTAGACAGTCTCGCGCACTGAACACAAAAATGTTTTATTCCGTAGTGTTGCCACTGCTCGTATAAAATTGTTGACTTTTTTAATCAAATATTCTTTACAAAATATAAAATAGATTATAAAACAAATTCGAAATTCAAAAAATAACTTGGGTTTCCAGGTGCCCATGTTCGGGTGGAGGACTACGCTATTCAAAACTGAAAGGCTCTAGGTATCTTTTTCTTTTCCCAATGCAAGAAACATACGTACATTCATGCAGATTGTTCATTATTTAATTTCTTTAAGTACAATACCAGACAGTAATATTTGGTGGCAACAATAGGAAAAGTGATTCAACGCTTTTGGTGATTCTACGCAAAATACCGTTTGAAGATTAAGAGCTCTTTTGGGCTAAAAACATAAAAGTCTTAATCCTGTATCACGCGATTATAAGGGAAAAAGTCGTGAGATTCTGAGACGTAATAAAAAAACTATTTAAATTCAAATTGTAGCTTGCAATATGTTCAAAATAAAATTAAATAAGTGAAAAAATTGTAGCCTTTTGAAAAAATACTTCTTAAGGGAGATGGCTAATATTTTCATTACTCACCGGGCAAAATATGCACGACGTACATTAGGATTTGAACCCACATCAAATGTCTCTCACTGCGAAACATAAAAATGTCACATCAAATGTCTCGACTGCCGGTGGCGTTGAGTTTTGAGACTTTTGTAATTTCATTCAGTTCACTAACTACCAACCGGTGCAAGACAGATTGCTATTTTCATAATTTTTTTACTGCATTTTCTTTTGAGCTATACATTCAATCCGTTATTAGAATATTTATTATTACGAATCGTAGTAGTAGTTGGCGAAAATTCATACAGATCTGGTAAGGGAAAAAACGCTCTGATTCAGCACTGTGAAGAGTGGTTCCATCCGTTCTGGGCATTTGGATAAACTTCAAGTAAGGTTTGTCCAAAAATGTATCAGGTACCTCCTTCGATTGTTGCTGAATCAAGCGTTTTACTGGTTCGTGCCGAAAGGCTGCATGCAATGGCGATCTCTGTGTGCTTAAGAATTAAAATATTTCATTAAATAAAATTTAAAAATTGAGTTGTGTCTAAATTTTCGCTTACAACCTGATATTATTAATTTGTCCATTTTATAAAACCGAGTTACAGCTTTTAGAGCAGTTCCTGCACCCTATATTGAAAGCAGACTAATATAATAAGATGCTTTTCGCACAATTTTAGACGATTTTCATTGTAATTACAAAAATATTTTGCCCAACATTTTTGTTTTATATGTTTTGTTACATAATACTTATTCTTCGCTATCTTTGTACACCGTAATTTCCGAGACAATAAAGCCTTTTGTAGTATCGGTTAAATCCAAAAGCACAAAAATACATTGGTGATAGATTAGGAGATTTAGTACGGATAGGAGTGAAGGGATTTGGCCTTGATACCCATTTCTTGTTCCATTGTTTTCCCAAGAAATCAGCACTAGAATTTGACATGTGTTAAACATAGAAAATGCCGTGGTTCGCAAAGCAAATATTTATTACTGAGATATGCAGAGTAATACGCAGAGTTACATGCAAGCAGAGATAAGCATAAGCAGAGTAATACAAGCACTAGCACAGATAAATAAGTACAGGCAGAATAATACTAAGGCAAGCAGAATAATACTAAGCCGCGATAAGTGGTTACAAAGGTTATATATATAACTTTATAACATATCATGGTTTAACAAATCATAAACAAGACACAATAACTAACCAATCAAAAGTAACATACAGAATGAGATTTAAGTTTCAGAATAACTCGGACCTGGCTGAAAGCTAATGAATGTTTCGGACGTGACAGAAAGCTATACTTCCTTTTAACCAGTAAGAATGCGATTACAAATATCTCAACACTCCCCCTTAATCGCATGTTATACAAAACATAAAAGAATTACACAATTTTTAAACAGCTCAATGATAACAGTTCATAGAATTTTGTTTTGGACAAAGCCTTAGTTAACATATCTGCAATTTGTAAACCTGATTGCTTATATTCAATTCTAATATTATTTTCCTTAACAATTTTACGAGTGAACTTTAATTTTATATCTATATGTTTCAACCTACCTGAAAAGTTTTCATTAACAATACTTTTGATACATGACTGGTTATCCTCAAAAATATAAACATTTTTAACACTGGAAATTTCATTTACTACATTTTTTATCCATAAAACATCTTGAATACCTTTACATAAAGCAATTATTTCAGCTTCTGTTGATGAAAGTGCAATACACTTTTGCTTGTTACAGCACCACATAATAGGACAATTTGAAAACATTATAAAGTAACCAGTAATTGATTTCCTATCTTGAGTATCTCCCCCCCCCCAATCTGCATCTACATACAAACACAAGTTTGCCCTTTCCAAATCACCCTTTTAGTATATCAATTTTAAATTTAAGGTGTTTTTCAAGTACCTAAGAATTCTTTTTAGAGCACCAGGCAACATCAGTAGGATGCTCCTGCAGTTGGCTCAAGCAATTTACTGCAAAAATAATATCTGGCCTTGTGATATATGCTAAGTAAAGTAAAGATCCAATTAATTCTTTGTATGGGCCATGAAATGCATTTCCTTTCTGAAAATCAGCTGCTGTAGATTTTGGTTGAATGGGAGTTTGGGCTGTTTTACAATCAGACATTTTATATTTATCAAGTAATTTTTCAGTATATGGTTTCTGATCTAAATACAAACAACCAGACTCAAATTTCAGTCTAATACCCAAAAATTCCGAGACACTTTCAGATTTTGACATTTTAAATTCATTTGATAACAATGATATTATAATATTTGTTTCTTTTACATCTGAACCTGCAATTAATAAGTCATCTACATAAAGAGCCATAATTACTCTCTTAAAATTTAAATTTCTGATAAAAATACATGGTTCAGAGTCCAATTGCTTAAAATCTAATTTAATAACAAAATTAAGAAATTTCTGATACCATTGTCGAGGAGACTGTTTAAGACCATATAAACTCTTTTTAAGTTTACACTTCTTACCACTCATATCATCGTATCCTTTTGGCTGGTCCATGTAGATGATTTCATCTAACTTACCGTTCAAGAAAGCTGTCTTGACATCTAAAGTAAAAGTTTGCAGACCTTCATTATTGATAATTACCAGGATTAAACGTAAAGAGCACATACTAATCACTGGAGAAAACGTTTCTGTATAATCTATGCCTTTTTTTTTTTTGCATAAAACCACGAGCAACAAGCCTCGCTTTGTAAGTTCCATCTCGATTTTTACGTAGAACCCATTTGCAGGAAATGGCTCTTTTATCAGGGGGTAAACTTTGTAAGTCCCAGACGTCGTTATCTTCCATAGATTTCATTTCCTCGTCCATAGCTCTTTTCCATGGTTCTTGTTCTACTTGCGGTAGATTTGCAATATCTTCAAATGTCAGAGTGTCTTGTGCAAACATTACTTGGTAAATCTCAGGATCAGGATACCTAACTGGCTGTTTCTTTTCTCTTGAAGATTTTCTTTGTTCCTCCTTCTTATTTGCATCATTTAATTCGCCGTTATCAGTGTCTGAAATTGATTTGTCTTCATTCTTAATGTCATCATTGTCATTTTCACTCAAATCAGAACTATCGCAAATATATTTTTGATTTTCTACTTTCTTCTTTTCTTCATTAAATTTAACATTTCTGGAAACAATGATGCGTCTTGTTTCTGGAATCATTAAACGATATCCCATTGTGGAATAACCTACAAATATCATTCTGACAGAATTTTCATCTAGTTTCTTTCTTTGCGATGGTGGCACTAGAGTATAAGCATCACAGCCAAATACACGCATGTTTTTTAAATCAGGATTTTCACCATACTTCAGAAAATAAGGAACATGATTGTCAATTGAACTATTTGGGAGTCGATTATTTATGTAAGCAGCCGTAAGTACTGCTTCACCCCAAAGGAATTTTGGTAATTTTGCCTCAAGTATCATTGCTCTAGCTTTTTCCAGTACAGTTCTATTTGCTCGTTCAGCAACACCATTTAGAAAAGGTGTATAGGGAGGTGCAGGATCTATTTTTACACCTGCTCTTTTAGCAACTTCATGCAATTCTCCACTGACATATTCTTTGGCATTGTCACAGCGCAGTTTTGCAACAGTTGGATTCAATTTAAAGAATAGCTTGAGTTCATCAGCAATGTCACTTTTTCTTTTGAGCAGTCTGATTTCCATAAATCTCGAATATTCATCAATTATAGTCATGAAATACCTTTCCCCATGGAGTGTTTGAGGTTCTATTGGACCACATATATCAGTGTGTATAGTTATAAGTGGTTTGGATTCTTTTATGCGAGGACCCTTTCCTATAGGCAAAGCACATTGTTTGGCACGAACACATACTTCACAAAAGGATTCTTTTGCAGGAAGATTCATCAGTTTTAATTTTTGATCACAGCAGTGTCCTAACCTTCTGTGCCATAAATCATCATTCTTTACAGGTAAAGCTGTAAATAAATTTGGGGAAAAATCACTAAAATATTGTCCGCATTTATCAAAGTATCCAAATCTAAAACGCTTGTTTTTGTTTTCAATATAAACTATTTCATTTTTAAAAATTACGCTCAAACCTGCTGCTTCAATATTTTTAAAAGAAATTAATTGTCCGTTTATGTAATTGTCCGTTTATGTAATTGTCCGTTTTGGAACGTAAAGAACATCTTTTAACATTATTTCAACACCATTCTTAGTTTTACCGCAAATATCACCAATTCCGGTTGATCTTTACAATATGGTAACTGGTAGTTTGGCGACATTTTGGAGGCGATAAAGGATACTACCTGGGACTTTGGTAATAATGTGAGCAGTACTCAGTTCCGATTACGCATTATTTTGTGTGAGGGAAATGAGAGATCATGGGATACGTCATGTGATATTAATGGACGAATTACGGTTCTTTAATCGGAAAAGAGGGGAAATCGGGAAAAAATCTGGAAATTTTGTATTTGGCTTTATTCTGTGTTGTGTGAAACAGTGTTCGTGAATTTTTGGATCCCATGGCCGTAACTAAAGTGAATTCGAAATGTGTATTTATGTATGTATTAATTTAATGTATGTGCTCATTTATATTTTAAGTAGTGTTTTTGAATTTAATTATATTTTAATTAAATGATAGTTATTTTGTGAATTTTATGTTTGTAGGAATTTGGTATACGTTTTAGTTGAAGTAAACGTGCATGGAAATAATTTAAATATTTGATACTAAGTATTTGTAATGGTTGCGGTATGAATTCGTTGGTGACGTGTATAATGTAATAGATGATTTAGAGGTAAAAGTTTTTGGATATTTTATTTATTTTATATGTGGAAATGTTCATATTTGGAAAGGGTAAATACGTTTTCGCGATCAGGTAATTTCATATATGTTCTTTTTACCGGGTTTAAAGATTGAGAAAATTGTCATGTATTTTCGTGAAATTTTTCTAATTTATGAGAAAAAAGTAGTGTACATGGATATACTGAAGAGTGTGCGCAATGCCATTTTTGTGCAATTCTGGGATGTTTTTTTAAGTAAAAATAAGTCGGCGTGTACATGGTTTATGTGTATGTGTTATTTTGAAAAACGCGTAAGGAGTATGGTATTGTGCACTTTTTCCCAATTTTGCAGTGAATATTTGTCATGATTAAGCAGTTTTGTTAGATAAAATTTCTAGCATAAGTGTAATTCGGCTAGTAGGTTCTTGGAAGAAGTGTTCAGTAGATAAAAAGAAAAGAAACATGTCTTTACTTCGTGAAGACAAAATGGCGGCGGGAAACAAAAATAGAGGGTTGCTGTACGAGAGTTGGTCGCCAAATTTTCGCCAAAAAAACGCCAAGTTACCATAATGTAAAGATCAACCCCAATTCCTTCCACTTCTAAAACCGCCGACTTAGACGCGCACTTAACAGTTCCAGTCTTAGGCTTAATTGAGGTGAACCATTCCTTGTGAGAAGACATATGAGAAGTTGCACCAGAATCAATAAAAAATTGATCATGAACAAGATTTCCAGCCATAAAAGATATTGCAGGGGAAGCATACTTATTACTATTTGAATTTGCCTGCTTTTTAGAATTATCAAAACATTCACTTTTGAAATGACCACTTTTCCCACAGTTATGACAGACACAGTTCTTTTTCCTACAAAATTTAACATAACGTCCTTTTCTTTTACAATAAGTACAAAACAATTCTTTACGAGCAATAATAAAAACAGAAAAACAGAGTTATCTGTATTTGGTTTAGAATACTTATTTTCATTTTTATAATCAAACATAAGAGATTCACAATCAATAAGTCTACTTGTAACAAAATCTAAACTCAAATTATTGCTTGGCTGATTCTCTAGAGATGCCTTAATATTTTCATATTCCTTTGGCAAAGACATTAAAATGTAAATAATAATATCAAAATCGCTTACTTCAGAGCCAGAGACGCGTAAACTACTAACCATGTTCATTATGCTGTCGATATGCTGTCTCATTGACACATCCTTGGATTTCCTTATGGTAGCTAGACGTTTGCGCGTTAAAATTTGACTCACTGCACCTTTAGCGCTATACGTAGCTTGTAGTTTCTTCCATATTTTACATGCAGTGTCTTCACGTTGAAGAGAAGCAATAACATTGTCACTTAGAAGGGCAAGTATTAAGGCATAAGCCTTTTTTGATTGCAACTCTGTCCGCAACTGCTTCTGTTTCCAAAAACGTATCCAATTCTCTTGCCGTAAATACTGCTCGAACTCTTCGACACCAAACAGTAAAGTTATTAACACCGTCAAATGGCGCTACACCAAAAGCTTCCCTTTCACCTCCGGAAAAAGCCATCATTCACAATATACCAAATCAAAATCACGCGAACGATAAATTATTACACTGAAGGTTCAATTAGGGAACTATCAGCGAATTCTAACTTTTGAAGGAACCACGCTCTGCTGTTAAACATAGAAAATGCCGTGGTTCGCAAAACAAATATTTATTACTGAGATATGCAGAGTAATACGCAGAGTTACATGCAAGCAGAATAATACTAAGTAAGCAGAATAACAGAATAATACTAAGTGGCGATAAGTGGTTACAAAGGTTATATATATAACTTTATAACAGATCATGGTTTAACAAATCATAAACAAGACACAATAAATAACCAATCAAAAGAAACATACAGAATGGGATTTAGTTTCAGAATAACTCGGACCTGGCTGAAAGCTAATGAATGTTTCGGACTTGACAGAAAGCTATACTTCCTTTTAACCAGTAAGAATGCGATTACAAATATCTCAACATTAAATAACAAGATGTTACAACCTCTCCCCCCTCCAGATAAACTTTAATTTATTTACGGTTTTTTTTTTTTTCAAAACAACAATATCAGCACAATACAGAATTGAAATACAAGATATAACATAATAAGATACACTGAAGAAGAGAGGAAGGAACAAAATATTTTTTTATCTATATAGAGAAACAAATTATTTAATCAGGCCAGGGAGTACGACTTAATGCGTCTACATTTTTATGGTTTTTACCACTTCAATGAACGATTGTGTAATTGTAGGGTTGTAGTGCCATCTCATAAGTCGTGGATTTAGACTCACATTATTTTTGAGCCAAAATAAGGGATTATAATCGGTCATGATGAGGAATTTAGTATGCCCGTCTAAATAACATTGAAGTTTCTTTACAGCAAATATTATGGCGGCGCATTCCTTTTCTGTGGTACAGTACTTTTTTCAGTTTCTGTAAACTTCTTACTGAGGTATAATATTGGATGTTCATTGTCTCGTTCACCTTTTTGAGCTACAATGACACCCATACCAGAGTCTGAAACATCAGTTTGCAAAATAAACTCCTTATTGAAATCAGGTGAGTGTGACAGAGGCTTTTGTGGCGTTTATTTTTTTTTCAACAACTTGCTCTTGTCTGTTTAGTTTCTTTAAAAACTTCTCCTTGACTTGCATCTCAACTCCAGAACTTGGCAATTCATCTGGAACTTTTAACTAAGAATCGTTTAATTTTGTCAGTTCTTTCTTTTCAGATATATTTTGCTTGTTGCGAGATGAACCTTTGTTCTTATCTGTTACTTGCATTCTCATTGAATGTGGCAACTTTGAGTATCCTCTATCATGTTTATGCCTCTTTGCTAAGTTTTCTGACGCGAGCTTATATTCTGAATGTATTTTTAATTTCTCAGCTTTAGAAGCACCTTCATGAGTTCTTTTATAAGAATTTCTTTGATCTGCTGCTAACGAACTGCCAAACACATCTTTACTTTTTGGAGGAGGAACTGGGGAACTTGTAGAGGAATAATCACACACATGATCCATAGAAGATGAATCACCAGGTATATAAGGTGAGTCAACTTCCAGATAAATAACTTCAGTTTTCTCATCAAGAGATGAACGCTTAGATTGTTTGTCAGATTTCTGTGAAGCATTGACAGGAGCTTGACTTTTAGGAGGGTGAGTATTTACCAAATTACCCTGAGTTTTAGCAGTATTATTTGTTTGGTTCTGCATCAAAGTTGTGTAGTTCTGCATTTTATCCCTATATTTTTCAGGAATAACAATTACTTCATTTTCATTTCCATTTTTATCTAATTTCTTTTTCATCAACAGCTCGCTCTCCTTTACTTTGAAATCATTTCCGAAATTTTCACTTTTAGCTTCGCTAAACAATGAGGCTAGATCTCTGCTTTGATGCTGAGATTCAATTAATTCCTTTGAATTAGCATTAATTATTTTCTTAATTTCCTTGTCTTTCTCATCAGCTTGCGGTAAAATATCTTTGTCAGACTCAATAACAAACAGTTCTTTTTTCCCCATTTCGGTGTCTCTACTTCGATCTCCTTCTCGAGATGGTTTTACTTGAGATCGGGTCGAAACCGCATTTATACTTTCTAAATTTAAGAATTGTTTCTTTTTGAACAACTGAGCAGTTTTGTTACCCAATACATATCTGCCAGGATCATTTGTAACAACAGTTGCCTTTGTCTTTATATGACCAAGTTCGCAATTAATTTCAACTTCCGCTAACGGTAGACACACTAAATAGTCATTTAAAAGATATTGTACCCAGACATGTTCTCCAGTCATTTTTACGTTATCTATGTATTTCCGAGAAATAACATCAACAGTGGCTCCTGTGTCTCGAAGAATAGGCATTTCATGCCCATTAACTAAACCGTTAATTGTATATGTCTCTAACAAATCATCATTCGAAGATAGGCAATTTACCTTTTCATTTGGTTTTAAGCGAGGACACTGAGGCTTAAAATGTTCGTATGATCATTAATCGAAACAACGTGGCCGATACCTTTTGTCATAAATTTTCTTGGTTCTTGTTTTGAAATTGACTTCTTTGTCGGTGATCTTTCTGGTATTTTGA
Organism: Stegodyphus dumicola; assembly: GCF_044657685.1. Lineage (NCBI taxonomy): Eukaryota > Metazoa > Arthropoda > Arachnida > Araneae > Eresidae > Stegodyphus > Stegodyphus dumicola. The sequence continues at coordinate 205,491,729 of NC_140781.1, forward strand.
ATCGCCCCATTTATCAGAATGCTTAAAATGAGGCGGATGCTCTATTTTTTTCACAAAATTATCATAACGCGGTTTAAATGATCCTTTGTTCATTTTCTCAGTCTGATTGACAGAAAATTTCGGTTTTATTGTTTTCCTCACATCTTCAAAATCTTCAATTTTTTTAACTATTTCAGTAGGTGAAATGATGGTTGTCCATTGATCCATAAAATGTTCTTTGAAATGAGGAGAGGTACGCTTTTTTATTTGATGAACCAGCATGAGATCTTTTAGCTGTTCAAAAGTTTTAATGTTTAATCTGTTAAGCCATTCTTCTAAATAGTTCTTTAATTCATAGTAGAAATCATACCAAGTACTTTCAGTAGATTTTTGGTGTTTATTAAATAGCTGTCGAAATTTTTCCGCACTTAATTTAAATCGTTGTAACAGTAAAGGTTTTACATATTCATACTTTTTCGCGTCCTCTTCTGGTTCTCTAGGAATAAGCTGAAGAATGTCGGGAGGCAGCAATGAAATAAGTTGAGTCACTTGATTTTAAGCAGGTATATTCATTATTTTAGCTTGACGCTCAAATAACACCAGAAACAAACTTATTTCATCTTCTTTAGGGTTGAAACGTGGCATGACATCGTAAATTCTCATTTTTAAAGGCTGCTCAGGTAACTGCGTAGTTTCTACCGGCTGTGCTGTGGCAGCCATTGCTTCCAGTTGAAGCTTCTGTAGCTCAAAGACTCTAATTCGCTCTTCTTTTCTTTCTTCTCTTTCGCGTTCTTCTCTTCTTTCTCTTTCTTCTCTTTCGCGTTCCTTTTGTCTTTCTCTTTCTTCTCTTTCGCATTCTTCTTTTCGTTCCCTTTCTTCTCTAATTGCAGCCAGTAGTTCTCGAGTAAACTCCTCATCATAATCGGGACATTCAGTAATCAGTTTATGCAATTGAGCAATCTTAAATTCAGGTTCCTTTTCATTAACATTTTTAGTATCCATTAACTTTTGTTCTAAAACTCTACAATGCTTTAAAATTTCTTTGTCACTCCAGTATTTTAAATTAGGTATATACTGAATTGAAGTAAATGTAATGTTCTTTTAATTGACTGAATATTTCAATAATTGAAGAAATAGCAGTGTCTAATATTATATTGCAATATTCAACCTTAAATTTTTGTCGCGGATTTTTGATTGATTTTTTCATCTTGAAGTAGTTTCTTTTTAAACCAGTTTCGACTTAAAACCTGTTTCGAAAAAAAAACCTGTTTTGTTTCGACTTAAAAGCCGTTTTTTTAAACCTGTTTCGAAAGTCAGTATCCACCCCCCAAACCATCAGCAACGATACTTGCATCGGCAATTGCGTATTCATACGCTTCATCAGGTCTACGATTATTGAGTTCTGATCTAAGATTTTGTAAATTGTCAATCACGATTTGTAAATCACATTTAGAGTTTTGCATTATATCATTTACCACATTTACTAAATTTAAAACATCGCACCAGATCTTAATGGAACAAATGAATTTAAACGTCAAACCATCTAAATCAACTCTTTTGCTTGAGTTCTTAATTCTATGTCTCTTGTTTGATCTTCTTGAATATTTATGAGCACTCACAAATTTCCCTTCAAATCGTTTTCTTCGATCTTCCGTAGCGTCTTAAGCTCAAGCCCAAAGCCTGAATTCTACATTTTCATCTGGTGTTGGACAGTGGAATTAAGGTAATATAAGTTTCCTCCTGCTGCTTCTCCTCTTGCTACTCCTCCTCCGGCTGCTCCTCCTCCGGCTACTCCTCCTCATGCTGCTCCTCCTGCGGCTGCTCCTCCTTCCGCGGCTCCTCCTCATGCTGCTCCTCATTCTGCTCCTCCTCATGCTGCTCCTCCTCATGCTGCTCCTCATTCTGCTCCTCCTCATGCTGCTCCTCATTCTGCTCCTCCTCCCGCGGCTCCTCCTCCAGCTGCTCCTCATCCTGCTCCTCCTCATTCTGCTCCTCCTCATACTGCTCCTCCTCCGGCTGCTCCTCTTTCCGCGGCTCCTCCTCATTCTGCTCCTCCTCCCGCATGAGGAGGAGCACCCGGAGGAGGAGCAGCATGAGGAGGAGGAGCAGTATGAGGTGCAGCCGGAGGAGGAGCAGCATGAGGAGGAGCCGCGGGAGGAGGAGGAGCAGAATGAGGAGCAGCCGGAGCAGGAGCAGCATGAGGATGAGCAGCCGGAGGAGGAGTAGCATGAGGAGGAGCCGCGGGCGGAGGAGGAGCAGCGGAGGAGGAGTAGCCGCGGAGGAGGAGTAGCCGCGGAGGAGGAGCAGCAGGAGGAGGAGCAGCAGGAGGAGGAGTAGCATGAGGAGGAGCCGCGGGCGGAGGAGGAGCAGCGGAGGAGGAGTAGCCGCGGAGGAGGAGCAGCAGGAGGAGGAGCCGCAGGAGCAGGAAGAGCAGAAGGAGGAGCAGCAGGAGGGATGAGCAGCATGAAGAGGAGCAGCTGGAGGATGTGCAGCAGGAGAAGAAGTAGCAGGAGGAGGAGCAGCAGGAGGAAACATATTAAAACCACTGTCCAACAGTAGAATTCAGGCTTTGAGCTTCAGTTTAAGACGCAACGGGAGATCGAAGAAAACGATTTGAAGGGAAATTTGTGTGTGTGTGATTATGGCAAAGCCTCGAGGGAGCGATGTCTTCGTGGAAGACTTTCTAAGGGAAAATGGCTCATATGCACGTTACACATGCAGAAAACCACGAAAACTCCCATGCAGCCAGCCCGTTCGCGGGATTGGAACCTCGGACCGAACTACCAGTGTTCAGCGATTTTTACCGCACGGCCGCTGGTGGGCGAAGTGAAATTTGAGAGCGTTAATAAATATTCAAGAAGATCAAACAAGAGACGTAGAATTAAGAACTCAAGCAAAAGAGTTGATTCAGATGGTTTGACGTTTAAATTCATTTGTTCCATTAACATCTGGCGCGATGTTTTAAATTTAGTAAACGTGGTAAATGAAATAAAGTGATTTACAAATCGTGACTGACAATTTATAAAATCTTAGATCAGAACTGAATAATCGTAGACCTGATGAAGCGTGTGAACACGCAATTGCCAATGCAAGTATCGTTGCTGATGGTTTGGGGTGGATACTGAGTTTCGAAATAGGTTTAAAAAAACGGCTTTTAAGTCGAAACAAAACAAGCTTTTTTTCGAAACAGGTTTTAAGTCGAAACTGGTTTAAAAAGAAACTACTTCAAGATGAACAAACCAATCAAAAATCTGAAAGAAAAATTTAAGGTTGAATATTACAATATAATATTAGACACTACTATTTCTTCAATTATTGAAATATTCAGTCGATTAAAAGAACATTACATTTACTTCAATTCAGCATATACCTAATTTAAAAACCTGGAGTGACAAAGAAATTTTAAAGCATTGTAGAGGATTAGAACAAAAGTTAATGGATACTAAAAATGTTAATGGAAAGGATACTGACGGAAGAAATAAAATCTTTGCGCGTTTTGCCAAAGAGGATTTGTCACATATTGATGTTTTAAATTATATTTATTAAAACAATCTTACCGATACATTTCCAAATATTGCAATATATTTTACGGATTTTTTTAACCCTGAGAATTTCGGTGGCTACTGGAGAACGAAATTTTTCAAAACTTAAAAGTATAAAAAACTACCTGTGATCTACGATGGCGCCGGAGAAATTATCGGACTGGTCGTGTGTCCAAAGAGAGCCAAATTTCGGATAAATTAAATATAAAGGAATTGATAAGCGCGTTTGTAGCTGCTAAAGCTAGGGGAATCAATATTTGAATATATTTTTCTAATTTTTATATTTTACTTAAAAAATGTTTTATCATTATTTAGTTTTTAAAATTTAAGAAATAATAAAATACACTAGGACAAACACGTGTTTTTTATATAAAATATTTGCGCAGAAAAATATTTGCAGACAAAGTTTTTTGATATATTTGCAATTACTTTATAAGAAGGATTTATTAATAACCGTATCAGGTTCAATGTTTCTTCTAACTTTCTTCGGAAACATACAATGACCTGACTAGAACAGAGAGCTTACTAAAGCTATGTTCACTAATTGTAGTAAGTGGACAGGATACAGACGAAGGGTATACAAAACCCTTTATTTTTTTCTTTATATACAATGACTTCCGTACTTCGGAATACAATGACCCTCCACTCGGGGTCTAACTTAAAAGATATCAAAATAAAACTAAACTCTAATTTAACTTTAGAATAAGATTGGCCTTATAATAACAGAAAGCGTATGTAGCACAGAGACTGTGAACACTACAATACGTTTAATTTATCAAGAGGATTAAAACCTCTGGCCTGGAAGGCAAAGTAGCAACTGCGTAACTTCTAAGGTAAGCGGCCTGCTTCGAACTCACGGCTTCCTCTCTCCTCTGCTTGGCAAAAAGGCCACACTTAAATACTTGGCGTTCGCCAGACAACTTTGCATAAACTCCTTCACGCTTATAATTCTGGCCGGAAGTAGAAAATAAGAAGTGATAGTAAAGATTTAAAATAAAATAAACGTTAGTAAAACTTAAGATCCTTACATACTTCCCGCCAGAGTTAATTAGTTTGAAACTGAGGTCTAAAACGACCTTGTTGAAAACTTTTAGCTCTAGAAACTAACGCGAGACCAACCTTTTACAAACATAACTTAGCTAGAAACTAGAAAATTTTAAAAGAAAGAAATTTGTTACAATAGCAGCTCCCGGAATATACAACAATCTTTTTTCTTTTTCATCTGTACTGCATCAAAACAGGAGCTTTATTCAATTCTGGTTCCTTCCAGAGATCTGGAAGGAAAACTAGTTTAATGAAATGTTACAGAATGACATTGCAAATAACATATAGAATATACTTTTCTTAACATTTTTATTTCATTCATGACTATTTTAATTATCTCTCCCCGTGCTCTCTGACATGTGTTGTAAAAACACCAAACACGAATGTGTTTCTGTCTATGTGTTCAACACTTCCTCCTACAATCAAAACACTAACGTGTTAAAATTCAACATACGAGACCTCTTAACACACCCTAATTTCAACTCTAGACCCTGAGGTACTATTCTGAAAGTGGCTAACTCTAAAGTGTAGCGTCAGAGAGCCTAACTACATCATTCAACCTTTAACACATATTCACCATGATTTAATCTTTACAGTCACACGAATAACAAATTTTTTTAACATTACTTTCACTTTTACCATATCACGTTATTTCTAAACATTCAAAATAACAGTTCACATGTATACAAGAACATATCAAGATGCCGTTAATTTTACACATTTGAAAACATACATTAGTAGTACATTGTTAACTTCTATTCTTTTCAAAGCAAGTGCCAATTCTTTCTACATTGAAATAATACTACATTTCAAAAAGTCTTTCAGACTAAAACTTCTTTCTTGTTAGAATGTTTTAAATAAAATTTATACAATAACTTTTTACAATATTTAAGTCTTTAGACAACGCTATTATACATCAACTTTAGTTTTACGCGCGAGTAATTGAAAAACATAATAAGAAAATCGGTCACAACTCATTTCTCGCCCTTTTGGCGATAAAGGTAGACCTCGCATGAGGTAAAACTTCTTCAAATCTGCCACTTGCAGTAAGAATGAAAGATTAACTTAAGTTTGTAAAGTAACACAAAATTTTACTTATCTTTGTAATATTCAGACATCCTTTTCTGGGCCCAGTCTTTAAAGGTGCTGCAGACCGTTGCTTGGTTGATCCTCCTTCTTGTACGGGCTCGCCCTTCAGTGCTTTCCTCTGGAAGCTTCCGTTTTTCACCACTACGGCCACCCTTGAACATCTTCCTTCTGTCCTCTGCTTGTGGTCTTGGCCGTTTGAAGGCAGCTGGTCTTGGTGGAACCGGGAAACTTCTGTCGTGATCCTGCTTGGACCTCGTTGTTGGCCGTTCAAATTTTTCTTGTACTTTTTCCTCCGCCGCTGATGGCCCTTCCGCAGTTCGGCGACTTTTGCTGCGGAGAGTTCTGTCGGATGAGTCAATCTTCCGTTTCACAGCCGGGTTATAGTTGCCGTCCTTTCTCCCGGTCTTTTCCACATACGTCGTCCTTCTCCCTTCTTCATTCTGGGGGTGTTCGTGAACTCTGTTTTTTGGACGGTGGAACGACTTCTTTTTCTTTGTACCTTCAATTTTTCCGCGGGGCAATTTTCTTTTCACTTGCTTCTGTCTCTCATTGGCTTGCCCTTGTACTTGTCGTTTTCCCACCTCTGGAACTTGTACCTGCGGTGTCTGCCGTACCGGATCCTGCAAAAGATCTGAAAAGATTTGCATTTTATTACGGTCATAGAATGGTTTTATCTGGTCAATGTTTGCGGAACAGGTTTCGCCATTTCTTGCCTTTAATACTACAACAGCGTGAGTTATTTTTTCTATAACATATGGTCCTTCAAAGCGTGGGAAAAATTTGGCAGTTTTATCTTCTGGTGCTGAAGAAAGTGAATGCTTAATTTTTAGTACTTCATCCCCTACTTTATAAGTTACTCCCCGTCGTTTCAAATCATAATAGAGCTTCTGTTTTCTTTGTGCTACTTCCGTACTCTTCTTTGCTTCCTTAATTAGTTTTTCTATATCACCCATTTTAAATTCTGGGGCTCTTTGTTGCACATAAAATAATTTATCTAACGGTGTTATAATCTTTCTGCCTAGAAATAACTCAGCAGGAGTTTTGCCCGTTGTATCATGTTTTGCGGTCCTAAGGGCGAAAGCAAATTCATTGACATAGTTATCCCAGCTTTTATGAAAATTTTTAACATAACTACGGATAATTTTCACTATATTTCTGTTGACCCGTTCCGCTATATTTGATTGCGGCCGATACGGGACCATTTTTAAATGACGTATGCCCAGTTTTTGGCACATGTCTTCAAATATATTACTTACAAATTGAGGACCATTATCCGATATAACTTTTAGGGGCGCCCCGTATTTTAAAATATATTTATTTAAAATAGAATCGGTAACTAATTTCGCGGAGGCTCGTTTTAAGGGAACAATTTCGGTCCATTTACTAAAATGATCAACTATAACAAGGAGATAGCGACTTTTGTTTAACTGACTTTTTGGGAAAGGGCCCAATAAATCGATACCGATTATTTCATTTGGAAATTCGGATTTAATACTATTTAGAAACCCGGCCGGGCGGAAATTAATATAATTAACGGCTTGACATGTTGGGCAGGACTGGACATACGCCCTTGTTAACTTTTGCAGTTCAGGAAAGTAGACTGCCTCGCGTACGCGTTGAGTAGTTTTTCGAATACCAGCATGAGAAGCTAAAGGGCTGTCATGGAGCTCTTGCAGGATATTTAATCTAAGACTAGCTGGGATAACAGGTCGAAATTCGTTGTTGGAATTCGTAGTTTTTGTATAAAATAATAGACCATCTATTAGTTCGTAATGGGCCGCCCTATTTCTTATCGCCACAATATCTTGGTGGCTAAAATTTTCAGGATCCTTCAAATACTCATAAATACTTCCAAACTCAGGATCCTTACCCAGTTCGGTTATTACAGTTTCTCGGGAATTTATTGTACACGCTGTCAGCATTGCAACTTTTACGGTATTACCCTGTTCGTCTAATTTAATTCGTGACAGGGCATCTGCTACGATATTTTCCTTTCCGGGGGTATGCTTGATTACCAGATTATATTCTTGCAGCTTGAGTGCCCATCTTATTAACCTTGGGGATAAATTTTTTCCAGAGTACAATCTAGTTACCGCCGCATGATCAGAATATACTGTTATCGGCGCCTTTCCAAAATAGACTCGGAACTTTTGCACTGCTAACAGAACTGCAAGTGCCTCTCTCTCGGTCGCGGAATAGTTTCTTTGTGTTTGATTTAAAGTTCGGCTAAAAAATGCTACTGGCTGCTGATTTTGCGAAAGTACCGCTCCTACCGCATAATCCGAAGCATCCGCTGAAATTTCTAAATTTTCATCCTTTTCAGGAAATTTCAACACAGGGGCTTGCGTTAATGCTTGTTTTAATTTTTCGAAAGCACTATTGGCTTCGGCCGTCCACGAGAATCTTGCCTTTTTCCTTTTTAATTTTAACAATGGCTCAGCGATAGCCGCAAAATCTTTTATAAAGGACCTATAATATGAACAAAGTCCTAGAAAAGAAGAGAGCTTCTTTGCCGTGTTTGGAGTGGGATACTTTTGTACCGCGATTATTTTTGATTCATCTGTCTCGATCCCTTTTTGCGATATTTTGTAACCTAAATATTTTAATTCAGGGGCTGCAAATTTGCATTTTTCGACATTAACTTTTAGACCGGCCTCATTTAATAAAGAAAACACCTGTCTTAAATCCTGTACATGTTGGTCTAGATTATCACTAGTAATAATGATATCGTCTAAATAGATAAATGTGGATTTTCCGAGAACAGGTCTTAACACAATGTCCATGCATCGCTGAAATGTTGCTGGGGCGCCTGAAAGGCCAAACGGCATTCGCAAAAATGCATAAGTGCCAGACTTGGTTATAAAAGCAGTCTTAGGCACGTCCTCAGGCCTGATCCCTATTTGAAAATAACCATTCGTTAAGTCTAAAGTTGTCATAAATTTGGTTGATTTTATGTTCCTTAAAATTTCTTCTATAATCGGTAACGGATATACCGGATATTTCGTTATGGAATTTAATTTACGGTAATCAATAGCGAATCTCCACCTTTTTGGATGCTCCAAAGGATAATCATTATTTTTCTTACATAAAACCACCGGACTAGCATAACTACTTGAGATAGGCGTTACGATCTTTTTACGTAGCATATCGGTAATATGCCATTCTATAATTTTTTCCTTATTCTTATCATACCGGTATGGTTTTTGACGAACCGGCAATGCATCTCCGGTGTCAATACTATGGTTAGTAACCTGGGTAAATCCTGGAATATCACTAAATAAGGAAGCAAATTCACTTACCACTTGTCGGATTCTATCTTGCTCGTCATTAGGCAGGTGGTCGAGATTTACCCTTGGCGGTTCAACCTTTTCTACACGCACTGGTTTCATCGTCAGTTTAAGAGACGCTTCATTAAAATCCAGTGTAGCTTGTGCGTCTGAAAGAAAGTCTATTCCTAGTATTAAGTGTGCTTGCAAATTCTTTACTATAAAAAACATCACCTTTACTTGTTCGTCCTTGATACGGATGTACAAAGGTACTTTACCTACGCACTTACATTGTTCTCCTTGCGCCGCTAATACTGTTGTATTATCCGCATTATATATGCGGTATTTGCGAAAATACTTTCTAAAAAAGACTTCTGCCACACAGGAACACTGCGCGCCGGTATCCAGGAGTGCGGTGGCCGGGATATTATTTACCAAGACTTCAATCTTCGGAAGAGTTAAATTTTTCACCATTACTGTATTTAACTTGTAGGAAGAGGGGTTTTCGTGGCCTTCGGATTTCCGCACCCTCTCGTCAGCAGAAATCCGTTTTAGTTTAAATTATTTTTTCTTTCGGTGCTTTCCTTCTTTCTCCACTGGCCTTGAGACTTTTTTCCTGGGTTGCTATTGAACTGTCGACGTTCGCCGGCTGTTTTTGAATGCTCGGGTTTCCTTGCCCACTGATTCGCTTTTTCTCCGTAGCCATGTGCTTGAGTTTGCTGTAGTCTTGGCGTACCAAATTGGTTTCGCTGTTGATATTGGCGTCTTCTTTCGACGTCCGCCGTTCTTCTACTTTCAAACTGGATTGCTAGCTCAAATAATTTTTCCAGTGTAGTCGGATTTCTCAATTCAATAAAGTCTTGCACTTGGGGTAGTAACCTCGGCAAAATCACTTGAATTATTTCAGGATCCGGACGGTTTCCATACAAGAGCTTGAAAACGTGAATTTTTCTTAAAATAAACCTGGAGAGGTTTTCCATTCTTTGTTGATATATACTGAACAGTTCTGTTTCTAATTTCGCACGATCCCTTACAACAGGGAAGGCTTTTAGTAGGGCAGTCTTGAAATTTTCGTAGGTATAGGTGGGACTTCCTGCTTGACCCAAGAGACTTCTGCCGATACATTTGAACCAGTTAAGCGCTTGGCCCCTCAAAGCGCTGGTAGCTAAGGTAACTTTTTGAAACTCGTGCACGGGGTAGAGCATGAAGTGGTCATCCAATTTTTCCAAAAAACTGGTTACCTGTGAGTTTCCATTAAACGTTGCTTCCGGTTTCATCGAAGCGCGCATGGTCTGGACAATATACCCAAATCCTTCCAGGGCGGCAGCTGGCATTTCTGGATTCTGAGCTGTTTCTGCAGGCAGCACAGGTTCTTCTTGAAACTCGGCCATGGTTATTCTTCGTCGGGCGCCACTATCAGGTTCAATGTTTCTTCTAACTTTCTTCGGAAACATACAATGACCTGACTAGAACAGAGAGCTTACTAAAGCTATGTTCACTAATTGTAGTAAGTGGACAGGATACAGACGAAGGGTATACAAAACCCTTTATTTTTTTCTTTATATACAATGACTTCCGTACTTCGGAATACAATGACCCTCCACTCGGGGTCTAACTTAAAAGATATCAAAATAAAACTAAACTCTAATTTAACTTTAGAATAAGATTGGCCTTATAATAACAGAAAGCGTATGTAGCACAGAGACTGTGAACACTACAATACGTTTAATTTATCAAGAGGATTAAAACCTCTGGCCTGGAAGGCAAAGTAGCAACTGCGTAACTTCTAAGGTAAGCGGCCTGCTTCGAACTCACGGCTTCCTCTCTCCTCTGCTTGGCAAAAAGGCCACACTTAAATACTTGGCGTTCGCCAGACAACTTTGCATAAACTCCTTCACGCTTATAATTCTGGCCGGAAGTAGAAAATAAGAAGTGATAGTAAAGATTTAAAATAAAATAAACGTTAGTAAAACTTAAGATCCTTACAACCGTAATAATTACTTGTTATATTACTGATGATTTGGAATCAGTTCTTGACAATTACATTCTAAATTAGAATTTTAAGAATTATTAGAATTTTAAATTAGAATAATGAAAATACGCTACGCACCAAAATACATTTTAGGATAAAAAATTAGTTGATTTTTTGTTTTAAAACTTCTTGAATTCATTTAATAAACATCGTATCCTCGTTGTTAATTGAGTTCAGAATGTTGGGTGTCGTTTATATAATTATTCTTACTTGTCCACGGAATCTGCTGACTTATCCAGCGATTAAGTAGCTGCAGATCATTTCTACATAACGATTGAACTTCCACTAATTCAGTCTCTAGAGGGTTGTATGTTTATATCATAATTTGACTTTTATAAAAATGATTATTCTAAATCTCATGTTTCTATAAAAATATACTGTGCTTTAAAAATATGGATGATAGTATCAGCCGCTCTTTCAGCCACTTCAAAAGCATCAGTTTATTTAGAAATAAATAGTGCAGTTAATGTCATAAAATTCAAATAAACATCAAACGAAAATTCTCAGTTTTAGACAATTCGATTTAAACAAAGTAAAGTAGCAGACGATAAAACGCCGAAGGTAAAAATTTACTTATTTAAAAAAAAAAAAAAAAAAAAAAAAAAAAAAGATAGAGAGAAATTAAAAAAAAATATTAAAAAATTTATTTAAAAAAATAGCTTTTCATATAGTATTAATAAATATTTATTAACCATCATTGAGGGAAAAAATGTCATATAATTAATTCTTCGTAAAATTTTACTTGAAATTTAAGGTTAAAAATAGCTGTGGCAATATAGTGTAACAAAAATCCATAGACCACATTTGGCGTTATTATCGCTCAAAAAAAAGATGCCAAATTTCAAAACGCGAAAATATGTAAATTTGTGTATATCTTAGAAAATAATGAATAAAAAAGTTTAATTTTTTGCAGATATGCTTAAAAATATACCTACTTTAAGATGATGGTAAAATTTTTATAGGTTATAATTCAAAATTTTTTTCGAAAAATTTATAAAAATTATTTAAAAATAGAAATTTAAAAAATAAAACACAAAAAATGGGTAAATTTTATTTGGAATGAACCTAAATTTCGAAATGTGAGAGAAAAAATCAGAAAAGTTTAATGAAAAAAGAGATATAAATAAATATTTGCCAAATTCAATTAACATTGAGGAGCTAAAATTTTGAGAGCTAATATTTTAAAAACTACTCGTACGATTTTTACAAAACTTGGTATTCTGGCATAATTTGAGTCGAATTAGAGAATATGTAAAAAATCGAAATAGAATCGAAATATGTAAAAAAATTGGTATGTTATTTCAGAAAAAGTCCAATTTTTTCTCAAAATACCTATGTTAGAATAGTGCTATATATAAATCTAATATACAGGGTGATTATAATTAAAGTTTATGTTTCAAAACGCTATAAAAAAAGAACCACTCATGAAAATGATGCCAAATTTGAAAGGAATGTTATTGAAGAAAGCGGAAAGCGTATGGCAGAAGAAAAAAATTAGTTTCAAAAGTTAGCAACAGATGGCGCTGCAAGCGGAAGAAGACGTAAATTAAAATGTTAGTTAAATTTCAGTGTTATAAAGCCGCCAGGTACCAGGCTGTTCCTCATTTCGCGTCTCAGACGTTCGCCATGGGTGTTTCACTGCAGGGCCGCGCTCTGCTGGTAAAGCTGTATTACAAGAATGATGATTGTGCAAGAGTAGCTCTGCAAAAATTCAGGACACTGAAGGGTATAAAAGAAGGCTTGGTCCAATGAGTGTCATAGGTCTAAAGAAAATGATGCAAAAATTCGAAACGACAGGTTCGTTTGATGTGCAATCTGGAAGAGGGAGAAAGCGAGTGCATTCGACGGTAGTTGAAGAAGTGGCCACAGCATTACAGGAAGGGTCGGCCGGTGGTGTGCAACCGTGTAGTGCACGAGGAATTGCCCGAACATTGGACAGGCCTACGATCACGGTTCTGAAAATTGTACGAAACATCCTGCAATGCTATCCGTACAAAATTGGCCATGTGCAGGAGTTTCTTCCGTCTGACCTGACAGCTAGGGAGACGTTTGCGTTAGAATTCCTGGCTCGCATGGAAGTGGATAATGAATGGCCGTGGAAAATTTTGTGGACAGATGAAGCCCATTTCCATCTGGCAGAATACGTGAATACCCAGAATTGTCGAATATGGGCAACAGAAAATCCACTGGCAACGCACCCCGTACCACTTCATCCTGAAAAGGTCACGGTATGTTGTGGCTTTACGGCATCATTCATCCTACAACCATATTTTTTCGAGCAGACGAGTGCTTCTGGTCCTGTTACCGCAACCGTCACTGGTGAGAGGTATCCGTCTCTTTTGCGCAACCACGCGATTCCAGCTCTGCAACAGCGTGGATGTGTGGATGAAATCATTTTTATGCAAGATGGCGCTCCTCCGCACATTGCACATCCCGTGAAGCAGCTGCTGAGGCGCCATTTCGGAAATGCTAGAATTATCAGCCGTCATTTCCCTACAGCCTGGCCGTCCCGATCGCCTGATCTTACTCCGTGTGATTTCTGGCTGTAGGGATATCTGAAGGATGTTGTGTTCCATGCTCCAATTGCAAATTTAGCGGAATTAAAGGCACGCATTTCGCAACACTTTTTTAACAACACCCCGGAGACACTGCGATCCGTTGTGGAACATGCTGTTTGTCGCTTTCAACTTCTTGCACACAACGGTGGACACCATATTGAACATGTTTTGCGCCAGTCTCGCTACAGTTCCGAACTTCTTTGATGAATGGTTCTTATGCGGTATGTCGCCGCAAAACTCTTGAAACCGATTCGTCCCTTTCGATGTGATATGTACAGTCATGCAAATAAAATTATTCAACAATTCTAATTTGTCAATGCGTTTTTATGTGTAACTACCATCTTAGCCGTTGTTTTACGAATCATTTCTCTTTTCTCGTCGTGATTCTGCCGCTTACAGCGCCATCTGTTGCTAACTTTTGAAACTAAATTTTTTCTTCTGCCATACGCTTTCCGCCTTCTTCAATAACATTCCTTTCAAATTTCACATCATTTTCATCAGTGGTTCTTTTTTTATAGCGTTTTGAAACTTAAACTTTAATTATAATCACCCAGTATATCCTACGTCGCGCTTTCGAGACATGAAGAACGCAATTTGAATTTCGTGAATCGCCCCAGTAGAACGGGAGATATAGCCCTGTCCCATTTTTTTTTTGAGCAGTGTATTATAATGAATGCTACCTAGTAGCTACTCTAGCTAATAGCTAGAGTAAAATTCAGGATATGGTAACATTAAATAAATAAATAAATAAAATTTTAAAAAAAGAAGAAGCAGAAAACGAAAGCGAAGAGGAACTGAATACATTCGGAAAGAGAAGGCTTACTATGGTGAAACATTAGAAACGTGTAGACAAAGTGTTAATACTATATGTGAGAAAATGCTAAGGACAAATTGAAATACATCATAGCTACGTTTGGTGCTTTCTATATTATTTGTATCAATATTAATATAAGTACCGAAAAATACTTAAAAAATAGGTGTTTTCGAAAATTTAAAGGAACAAAATTGCAGTCAAAATTATAGCAGCGGAACTTTTGAAGTAATTTGATGGCTTCTGAAGGTCGCCATGAACATAACAATTTATAACTGTCAACTTTTACAACTAGGAATCAGATAAACTCTATTGTTTGGTAAACCGGACTGTCTAGTAATGTTTTCGGTACTGTCTTGTTTCCGGGAATGGCGATGTATGCAAGCTTTTTCCTCTTTCTGCCCTAAGAATAAACAGCTCATAGGGGAATTCTGAAAAATATATAACGCTTTCATATATGTACTCATACCCTGATATTCACAATAGCGTTTCTTTATTTAGATAGCTTTGAGCATGCAAATTCAGTAAAAATCAGAAAACAAGTACCATACTTATAACAAAGCAGGTTATCTCAGTAAATGAAGGGAATTAAATACCGGCGATGGCAAGATTTTCCCATGGTTTGAAGACTAAGTAATTTATTCCTTTCAGAAAATTTTCTCGAAAAGCAAATCATCACTTACGGATAGAAGAATGTTCTAAGAACTACGTGATAAATTTATAATGGGAATAAAAGAATGAAAGAAATCGGAAACTCTTTTCTAGTAATCATTTTACTCCTCGAAAGTTGGTTTCAGTATCACCTTTTTAAGGAAATGACACATGAAATGGATTTCAGAAACTGAATCTCGAAATCATCAATAACTATCCAATATTCTGCATTTGTAAATATTTATTTAATTTGCATTTCAACCAAATGTTGAAAACAAAGCGGAAAAAAATCTCCTTACAAAAGGGGAAAAAAAAAGATTTCCATTCTTTTACAGTGATACTCCATTAAATTATATCAGAAAATCATATCACTGTTGGATGCAATAAATACTAATTTCAGACATGTTGCCTGTTTATGTTGTTAACTCTCTTTTCCAACTGAACACTGGTAGTTTTGCCTAAGTTTGAATTCCGGCGAATGCGTTCGTTGCTTGGTATTTTGGTGAATTTTAGGTTGAATATACCAAACCAGTTTCCCTGAAAAAGTCATCTACAAACACATCCTTTTCCTCAAGCAGGTGTCCATCGCATGCTGCCTGACGAATGTGCAAGAATTTTTCTTCTTTTACACAGCTTTCATAATCACATATTACCCACCAGCGGCCCAGCGGTAAAGACACTGAACACTGGTAGTTCGGTCCGAGGTTCGAATGCCGCGTACGGGCTGGCTGCATGGTCGTTTTCGTGGTTTTCCCCACGTGTAACGTGTATACTAGCCAGTTTCCCTTAGAAAGTCCTCCACGAAGGCATCCCCCCATTTAGGCAGATAACCCTCGTTTCTTTGGCTCGAATAGTACTACCATACCAATAATACCATAATCACATATTATATTATAGAGCATTTTTAATTTGCAAAACTATAAGTTATGGAAAACCCAATGACATATTTATTTAGATTAATAAAAAGATATAAATTAAATGCGTCATCGGCATAATTTTTTAGTAATATCATTATATAATCTATTGTACTTTTTTTTTTTTTTAGTGTACTGGGGAATTAAAGAAAATTTCTCAAAAGTATCATCATGTTTTCGTAAACTGATAGTGTTAAATTATTATATTAAATTTCAGTTTATTATAGCAGAAATCGTAAATAGCTGCATTATGTATAACTCTTGCTTCACTGAGCTTTCGGAAGTTAATCTGCGTCCATCCGCATAATCGAGAAGCAGGTCGATTTGTTTCTCAGTGCAATCGCTGTGGGATCTTAATTCTACTGATACGCAGTCGCAAATCTACTGACCGATGTTCTATAAATTTAAAATATTTTGCCCTGCCTAAATTCTGTAGCTCTCTACATTCTAAAACTTTTGCCGTTGTCAAGTGCCAAATTCTTAGAATTTCGCCATCCCTAAATTTTCTTGTTCGATGCCTCTTTAAATTATAAGAATTTTTCAGCCATTAATCTGCCTCCTGGCCAGACGTGTTTTTCGATGCCACATATGTCACTGAAAAAGGTTGAAAAATCAGAATTTTAAAAGCAAACTTCCTACTTTTCATCGAATAAATTTTATCGATTAGCAGTGCTATGGAAGCATTAAAACATTTATATAATAAATACAGAAATACTTTAGAAACATTTTTTTCTCTCTACTGAAGAAACGCCTGTCTCTGACTACCTGCGAATTTGATTAAGTTTTATCCAAAATCTACGTCAAAGCGTTTCTTTTTGGCCTAATATTAAATTTTACATTGGCATGTTCCTGTCCCTGCTTGATGTTGACAAGATTTATTCAAAACTTACTGTTCTTATTTTTTATTTTAAAACAAACAATTTAAATGGAAATCCTCAGCTTGCTTTTATTTATTTAAATAATAACATTTCATAATGTGTATTGAGATCTCTAAGTAATTTGCGTATTTGAACCCCCAAAAATGTTAAACACCAATTTTGAAGCTTTTGTTTTGTTTTGCTTTATATTTCCTTCAAAGCACGCGAGAGCTATCTGCCTAAAGGGAGGAATGCTTCTGTGGAGGACATTCTAAGAAAAACTTACTCGCGCCCACATTATGCACAGAGAAAACCACAAAAATTCCACTTTGAAAGGTAAAAGTGTCTAATTTTTTTAGAGCGAGATTTTCCTAACAATGAATTTTAGCAATTTAATACAAGTGCTATATTTAATTAAGAACTAAAACAATGTTCTTTTATGATTTACATAAGGTAACTCTTTCTGTCAAAAATAATCATATGAAAATGCACCGAATTTCAGTACCATGTAATTTAGTTCGGAAACTGAGAGGTATCTGTGACATCTTGTCTATATGTAGAAAATTTTTTATAAGGTTATTATGACTGAAATTTGTTTCAAAATATTCAATATTTCATAACTTCTATCAACCAATAAATGCGATAAAGGTAAACTCCCCTTTTATAAATATGAAACAAGATAAACGAAATAAATTGTGGTAAAATGAATTACAAACATTATGTCAAAATGACTGACACTGAGCATGTGTTTGTTATTTTAATAGTAATTTAATTATCAATTACATGTAGCTTTCAATAGGAATTAGGTATTTTAAGCCTCTTATAAATTTTTTCTTAGCGTTAAAGCTCGACAACATGAATCAAAAGCAGAAAATTAGTTAAACTACACTGTCTCACTAGTCGTAAGATTATATTACAGAAATATGCATATAAAAACAAATTAACATTCTATAAACGTACATTAAAATAGCGAAACGCAATAAAAATCAATAACATTTATACTTAAAAAGCAACAAAGCCGGGTTCATGTGAATCACTAGAAGAGGCGCCAAATTGGCTATACGAAATCGAAAATTACTTTAATTATTAGGGAAATAGGCTTCGTCAAACTTAAATCAATAAAACAAACCAAAAAAATTGCAAGAAAACCTGGAAATTAATGCAATATGCATTTCAGTGTTATTTCTTATTTATCAAAAACGAATTTTTCAACGTTTTCATTTGAAAATTATAAATAATTGGCTACATTATTTCTCTGAATTTATAAAACTACGATTAAAAAATACTTTAAGAATTATGGTATAATTATGCTGTAAGAGTTATGACATTTTGATTTAATACAATTACTTTTGCTTGATACAAGTGTAGCTATTTTTATATTTATATAGACGCGCATTGAAGTTTCTGCCTCAGGTGAAAAAATATCTTGGCACGGCTCTGATAAGCAATTAAGATTAGAAATATGCACAAAATTAGTAACAAGGCAATACAAAACTTCCTTTTCTGTTTTGGATTTCCAGAAAAAAATATCTCTTTTCGTCTAACCAAAGCATGGACACAAAACGTGTTCCTTTCTCCGTAAGGGCAAAAGCAGCCCATCTACTTAATCGCCTCTAGGCGGTAATCAAAGGACAGTAGGAAACCATTACTTAAGTGAAACGACTTGTTGATCGCCCTACAAGGAGGGGGGAAGAAAATCTAACAAAGGCCGTTTTCAGGACAATTTTGGTTCACTCTAAATGAAAAAAAAATTGTAAACATGGTTAATTTTTACTGAAGTTTTCGAGACGTAAATAGATTTGAATGCGAGCCGCCCGGTGAGCTAATACAATAGGTGCAGATTGAGGAGCTGCACAATGCTTCTGGTTATAGAGGAGCGGTTATCTAATACAATAGGTGAAGGTTGAGGAGCTGCACAATGCTTTAGTTACAGAGGAGAGCCTATCTTATACAATAGGTGCAAGTTGATTAGCTGCACAATGTTTCTGGTTATAGAGGAGCGTCTGTCTATTACATTATCTGCAAGTTGAGGAGCGGCACAATATTTCTGGTTATAGAGGCGTGCTTATCTAATACAATAGGTGCACGTAGAGGAGCTGCACCATGCTTCTGGTTATAGAGGAGCGTCTATATAATAAAATAGGTGCAAGTTGAGGAGCTGCCGAATTTTCTGGTTATAGAGGAGACCCTATCTATTACAATATGTGCAAGTTGAGGAGCTGCACAATGTTTCTGGTTATAGAGGGGTGTCTGTCTAATACATTATGTGCAAGTTGAGGAGCTGCAAAATGTTTTGTGGTTACAGAGGAGAGTCTTTTTAATACAATAGGTGCAAGTTGAGGAGCTGCACAATGTCTCTGGTTACAGAGGAGCGTGTATATAATACAATGGGCGCACGTTGAGAAGCTGCAGAATATTTCTGGTTATAGAGGACCGCCTAACTTATACATTAAGTACAAGTTGAGGAGCGTCTATATAATACAATAGGCGCAAGTTGAGGAGCTGCACAATGCTTCTTGTTATAGAGGAGCGCCTATATAATAGAATAGGCGCAAGTTGAGGAGCTGCACAATGTTTCTAGTTACAGAGGAGCGTCTATCTTATACAATAGATGGAAGTTGAGAAGCTGCGCAATGTTTCTGGGTAGAGAAGAGCGTCTATATAATGCAATAGGCGAACGTTGAGGAGTTGCACAATGGTTCTGGTTATAGAGGATCTATCCAATACAATAGGTACAAGATGAGGAGCTGCACAATGATTCTTGTTATAGAGGAGCGTCTATATAATACAATAGGCGCAAGTTGAGGAGCTGCACAATGCTTCTTGTTATAGAGGAACGTCTATCTAATACAATAGGTGCAAGTTGAGGAGGTGCAAAATTCTTCTGGTCATAGAGGAGCGTCTATCTAATACAATACGTACAAGTTGAGGAGCTGCACAATGGTTCTTGTTAGAGAGGATCGTCTATCTAATACAATAGGTACAAGTAGAGGAGCTGCACAATGCTTCTCTTTATAGAGGAGCGTCTATATAATAGAATAGGAGGAAGTTGAGGAGCTGCAGACTATTTCTGGTTATAGAGGAGTGGCTATATGATACAATGCGCGCACGATGAAGAGCTGCACAATGCTTTTGGTTATAGAGGAGCGACTGTGTAATACAACAGGTACAATGTGAGGAGCTGCACAATGCTTCTGGTAATAAAGGAGCGTCTATATAATACAACAGGTGCAAGTTGAGGAGCTGCACAATGCTTCTGGTTATAGAGGAGCGTCTATAAAATACAATAGGTGCGAGTTGAGGAGATGCACAATGATTTCTTTTATACAGGAGCGTCTATCTAATACAATATGTGCATGTTGAAGAGTTGCAAAATGTTTCTGGTTACAGAGGAGAGTCTTTCTAATACAATAGGTGCATATTGAGGAGCTGCACAATGTGTCTGGTTGAAGAGGAGCGTCTATATAGGTCTATATAGGTCTATATCAATAGGTGCAAGTTGAGGAGCTGCACAATGCATCTGGTTATAGTGGAGCGCCTATCTAATACAATAGGTTCAAGTTGAGGGGCTGCACAATACTTCTGGTTACAGAAGTGCGTCTATCTAATACAATAGGTACAAGTTGAGGAGCTGCACAAGAGGTCTGGTTATAAAGGTGCGTCTGTATAACACAATAGGTGCATGTTGAGGAGCTTCTGTTTATAGAGGAGTGCCTATCTAATACAATATGTGCAAGTTGAGGACCTGCACAATGCTTCTTGTTATAGAGGATCGTCTATCCAATACAATAGGTACAAGATGAGCTGCACAATGCTTCTCTTTATAGAGGAGCGTCTATATAATAGAATAGGAGCAAGTTGAGGAGCTGCAGACTATTTCTGGTTATAGAGGAGTGGCTATATGATACAATGCGCGCACGTTGAAGAGCTGCACAATGCTTTTGGTTATAGAGGAGCGACTGTGTAATACAACAGGTACAATGTGAGGAGCTGCACAATGCTTCTGGTAATAAAGGAGCGTCTATATAATACAACAGGTGCAAGTTGAAGAGCTGCACAATGCTTCTGGTTATAGAGGAGCGTCTATAAAATACAATAGGTGCGAGTTGAGGAGATGCACAATGCTTTCTTTTATACAGGAGCGTCTATCTAATACAATATGTGCATGTTGAAGAGTTGCAAAATGTTTCTGGTTACAGAGGAGAGTCTTTCTAATACAATAGGTGCATATTGAGGAGCTGCACAATGTGTCTGGTTGAAGAGGAGCGTCTATATAGGTCTATATAGGTCTATATCAATAGGTGCAAGTTGAGGAGCTGCACAATGCATCTGGTTATAGTGGAGCGCCTATCTAATACAATAGGTTCAAGATGAGCGGCTGCACAATGCTTCTGGTTACAGAAGTGCGTCTATCTAATACAATAGGTACAAGTTGAGGAGCTGCACAAGAGGTCTGGTTATAAAGGTGCGTCTGTATAACACAATAGGTGCATGTTGAGGAGCTTCTGTTTATAGAGGAGTGCCTATCTAATACAATATGTGAAAGTTGAGGACCTGCACAATGCTTCTGGTTATAGAGGATCTATCCAATACAATAGTTACAAGATGAGGAGCTGCACAATGATTCTTGTTATAGAGGAGCGTCTATATAATACAATAGGCGCAAGTTGAGGAGCTGCACAATGCTTCTTGTTATAGAGGAACGTCTATTTAATACAATAGGTACAATTTGAGGAGCTTCACAATGCTTCTGGTTACAGAAGAGGGCCTATCTTATACAATAGATGCAAGTTGAGGAGCTGCACAATTATTCTGGTTACAGAGGAGCGTCTATATAATACAATAGGCGCAAGTTGAGGAGCTGCACAATGCTTCTGTTTATAGAGGAGCGTTTATATAATACAATAGGTGCAAGTTGAGGAGGTGCAAAATTCTTCTGGTCATAGAGGAGCGTCTATCTAATACAATACGTACAAGTTGAGGAGCTGCACAATGGTTCTTGTTATAGAGGATCGTCTATCTAATACAATAGGTACAAGTAGAGGAGCTGCACAATGCTTCTCTTTATAGAGGAGCGTCTATATAATAGAATAGGAGCAAGTTGAGGAGCTGCAGACTATTTCTGGTTATAGAGGAGTGGCTATATGATACAATGCGCGCACGTTGAAGAGCTGCACAATGCTTTTGGTTATAGAGGAGCGACTGTGTAATACAACAGGTACAATGTGAGGAGCTGCACAATGCTTCTGGTAATAAAGGAGCGTCTATATAATACAACAGGTGCAAGTTGAGGAGCTGCACAATGCTTCTGGTTATAGAGGAGCGTCTATAAAATACAATAGGTGCGAGTTGAGGAGATGCACAATGCTTTCTTTTATACAGGAGCGTCTATCTAATACAATATGTGCAAGTTGAGGACCTGCACAATGCTTCTTGTTATAGAGGATCGTCTATCCAATACAATAGGTACAAGATGAGGAGCTGCACAATGCTTCTTGTTATAGCGGAGCGATTATATAATGCAATAGACGGAAGTTGAGGAGTTGCACAATGCCTCTGGTTACAGAGGAGGGCCTATCTTATACAACAGTTGCAAGTTGAGAAGCTGCACAGTGTTTCTGGTTACAGAGGAGCGTCTATATAATGCAATAGGCGAAAGTTGAGGAGTTGCACAATGCTTCTGGTTATAGAGGAACGTCTATCTAATACAGTAGGTGCAATTTGAGGAGCTGCACAATGCTTCTTGTTATAGTGGAGCGTCTATATAATACAATAGGTGCAAGTTGAGAAGCTGCAGAATATTGCTGGTTATAGATGAGCGCCTATCTTATACACTAGGTGCAAGTTGAGGAGGTGCATTATATTTCTGATTATAGAGGAGCGTCTATCTGATACACTAGGTGCAAGTTGAGGTGTTGCACAATGCTTCTGGTTATAGAGGAGCGTCTATACATTACAACGGGCGCACGTTGAGAAGCTGCAGAATATTTCTGGTTACAGAGGAGCGTGTATATAATACAATGGACGCACGTTGAGGAGCTGCACAATGCTTCTGGTTATAGAGAAGCGTATATATAATGCAATGTGCGCACGTTGAGGAGCTGCAGACTATTTCTGTTTATAGAGGCGTGTCTATATGATACAATGCGCGCACGTTGAAGAGCTGCACAATGCTTTTGGTTATAGTGGAGCGTCTGTTTAATAAAATAGATACAAAGTGAGGAGATGCACAATGCTTCAGGTTATAGAGGATCGTCTGTCTAATAAGTGCAAGTTGAGAAGCTGCGCAATGCTTCTGGTTACAGAGGAGAGACTATCAAATATAATAGATACAAGTTGAGGAGCTGCACAATGTTTCTGGGTATAGACGAGCGTATGTATAATAAAATAGGTGCAAGTTGAGAACCTGCACAATGCTTCTTGTTTTAAAGCATCGTCTATCTAATACAATAAGTGCAAGATGAGGAGCTGCAAAATGATTCTGGTTACAGAGGAGAGTCTACATAATAAAATAGCTGCAAGTTGGGAAGCTGCAAAGTGCTTCTGGTTATTGAGGAGCGTCTATCTAATACAATAGGTACAATTTGAAGAGCTGCACAATGCATCTCATTATAGAGGGGCATTGGAGAAAAATTTTACTTAAAGAGATTAAATTTTGCATACTGAAGAATTTTTTAAATTATTAAATAACTGTTTTTAGGAAATCTTAAACAATAAAAGTTTAAATAATGCAGATTTTGATCTCTGTGCAGTATTTGCATTGCAGATATTCAAAGACATTCTAAAATTATTAGGCCAAAAAAGAAAAAAAAGTCTTACTGTGGCATAGATTTTGAATGAAACTCAAACCCCAAGTTGCTTTTTTGACTAATTTTAATATTATATTACACAAGTGTGTTTCTCTTCACTTTCATTTGTATTCTAAATTTCATTGGTGTTAACATTAAGAAACTAGTAATTGAATTAAGTGCATTGCAGCAATTTACATTTTTAGTGTTAGAGAAACTTCAATTTTTCAAATGAAAATAATGAAATTTTTGATAAAGCTATTGATCAAATCAATCTGTTTATTATAAATAAAAGAGACACAGACATCCTAAAATATATTTTAACAGCACACAAAATATAATAACTCTCATAATCACAATATATACTTAAGAAAACTTTCAGTTCTGTATATTAAGGATAAAATTTGAAAACTTGCAATGGCTGAATATAAATAATATATCCATCATACGTGCCCACAATGCTAAGTAAAATGAGGAATATACACAATTTTAGATATATATGCATTTAAGTTAAGCAAAAAAAACAAGCTTATTAAATGCATCACTTAAATATACAGCAGGTAGATATTTTTACACACATACCACATTTATCAGTTTGACATGTGTACAAAATTTTATGGCTGGCAACGTGAGTTACTGATATAGTTCTTTATCAAGAATAATGTATACATGAAATATAATTACTGAATTTCATGTGATAACTCAGCACATAGTTTACATGAAATGTAGGATACAATTTTACAAACAGTATAAACTATGCGATAATAAAAGAAACATCACAAACAGTATTGGCGATAATTTTACTGCACAAACACATGCACATTCCGCAATTCATTTTGTATTTATACAATCAGTTGATCGTCAATAAGTGACAGTGAAATAAAAATACACATTCTGAAGAAATACGAAGAGTAATATTTCTAACATTCTATGAAAAAATACGAAGCTGAATTTACCTCACCAAGAACACTCTCCTGGGCCCGGAATTCATTAATCTTGACAATAATTAATTATCTATTGTCTATATTGTATGTAAATCGAACGCATTGCTTCGATGACATACGCTTCAGCTAAAACTGACGCAAAAACTTCCGCCATGTTTATTGCCGGAAATATAATCATCTGTTTATTTAACACGAAGGGTCAGACCTGTCCTTACTTTAACAGCCGTCTCATCAATTTAACGGTCAAATTTAACGCTAGCTTTGATGAGAATACCAATACTTGCGATTTAACTTCTTGTGATGTCAGAGTACCACGTGATTCCGTAAAAATCAGTTAACGCTGTGGTTAAAAATGTCATGAATCCGGCCCTAAAGCTGTGTTTCCCAAACATTTATGTTTAGAGCCCGCTTTTAGAAACGCAAAGAAACGCATTTTTACAGAAAATATATAAGCATATAAAACAGCAATAATGGGGTTGGATTACTTGTATGTTAATGAAATTAGCAGTAATTGCACTGTCATTTTAGCTAAATGAATAATAAACATAAATAAGGACGTGTGTTTCCGGTCATCCGTAAAGCTTTTTCTGTGACCGGACGTGTGTTTACGGTCATCCGTAAAGCATTCTGCAAAGCATAAGGTAATATTTATTTTTCAAATGTAATCATTTAGCTCGGGGGTATAAAAGAAGTCGGTTGCAAATCGCAATATATTTGTCACCCAACTTTTGCAAACAAGTTATTTAAAAGAAATGCATAGCCACTAGCCAAATTAAATATTTACGCTGACCACGCAGCAGATGTTTCTCATTCAACAAAGCGCAGGAATTTTAATTTCCTTTCAAACTAATTCTTTTATTTTTCACAAACTAAGCGATTTAGAAAAAAGCCGAAATTCATATAAATTATCTGAACTTATGAAATAACACTAACCGAATGTATTAGAATCATCTGTACATATAAAATCTGTGCCCGTTTTTCTTTGTTGTGTAATTTGTACAAATGTACACTTTTATTCCGATCTGAAGGAAATTGAGCGCTCTTGACCATCAAAATAAGAAGAAAGCCACCGTCTACACATAAGATTTGGAAAACTCACCATACTATTGCTCTCACATCACCTGTATCAAGTTCGCGTTGACAGAGTTGCGTTCCCGCTATGAGTGAACGCCATACCTATTAAGTAAGTTCTAGTTGCTTTTTTACAAAAATAGGTATTCACATTTCTACACAGCCTTAAATTTTACGTGACGCCACTAATATTAACACCAGTGTTGGATTCCCGCTGCCAGTTCCTATTAAAACATTTATCAGAACTACTATTTCGCCTAATTGATTTGGCACACATGTGAGTGTTCCGAGTAGAACAATGAGTTTACTTTAAACTATGTTCTTTGAAATTGTAGAAGGTATGACACAGATAGGAAGGGAACAATTACAATTTATTTTCCCCAGTTTACTGCTATTCCGGTATTTCGGGATACAAACTAAATGACTGCAATGCCTATTCCAAGAGACCAAGGGAGTTTAGTTATAATATTTTTTACGTGTTCAAAGGATGTATGCCTAAGGGAAGGATGGTATGCCTAAAAAATTGCCCCAACTGAGTGCAAAAAAAAATTACTCCAACTGGGGTGGAAAACTGGGTGGGAAAAAATTGCCCCAACTGGGGTGCAAAAAAAAAATTGCCCCAACTGGGGTGGGAAAAAAATTTGCCCCATTCGCGATTATGGTGAAGAGTCGCTAATCGTAAAAATAGATTAATCCTAATGAAGCATCAAGGTAAGCACACGGATATAAAATGTACAATAATTTTAAAAACTCTTTAAATTCATGTTATTTCAGTTTTTTCATGTCATCCAATATTTCGACGAGAATAGAAATAGGAATTTTTAAAAAATTAAGGATCTTCGATAACAATTATATGGTTGCTCTGTACAAGCATCAGTTTCTTTTGAAGCAGAATTGAAAATGCTTTTAGTCTTCTAAGCAATTTTGAGACTGGGCTCAGAAATACATGCAGAATTAAATGATTTCCTTTCGAAACTTTGTATTACGGGTTTGTGGATTTGGAGTAATTGATGAAGAATTGAAACACAATTTATTGGCCAGTAAGCGCTATTACACAGGACAGTTCCAAAGACACGTTTACAAAACAACTATAAACACACGGAAACAATCAGCAACGCACTCTTGAGGTTATAACAGTGAAGACAGCTTCACGGCAAAGACCTAAAATACAACTTTCGACTGTGTCGTTGCTCTCTTGCCAATCTCTGACCTTTAAAACACTACTATCTTCTAGTATAGGCAGGGTACATAGAGTTTTAACCTACCTTTCGGAATATTCCCTAAAAAAAACCGCTAAAATTTAGTTCCAGAATGTTCTCGTTCCGTCTATGGCATATCGCTAAATGGGCGATTTTGCGCCAAATCTTGGTACCTTGACTTTCCTTATACATTCTGGCAAACCAAACTCCCTTTGCGACGGGCATGTCAGCAGCCGTGTTGGTTGAATGGTTTGGTGTTTCGAGAATCTTTATAATTTTGTGCATTTTGCTTTTGTGCTTCTGAAAGTGTGTTATAATTTATTTTTTGCTCCGGTTTCGAAAAATGTGCTTTCTGTATCAAGATTGTGGTTGTTTTTGAAGATACGAATGATTGAAAATTTCTACGACACGGAACGCCCCATTTGCATGCACGGGTAAGTTTTATGTTTATTTTTTGATAAATATACCGTGCAAATTTATTTCTTTTGAAGAGATGTATTTGGAATTGTGATTTCTACTTGTATTTTTAAAAGCACGATCCCAACTTGCATGGTTTATATGTTATGAATACTTAAACTATTTCAAATATGTCCTACCTTTATTATAAGTGTAAAATATTTAATGCTACTTGATATACTGCATGAAGTTTATTTTATTCTCAAACTTATTAATAATTATGTTAATTAATGTTTAGTAGTAGTGCATATTACTTAGGAATCTATTTTATTTTTAGGATGATATTACAAGAGTGAAATTCAGGCATAGAATAATATTTTTAATTGAAATTATTCTGTTCCCATTTGCTTATAGATCCTTAATGTTTTTCATTAATTTCATTTCTGCGCACGGAAATTAAGTCCTTAAAAGCACTTAATTTCCGTGTGCAGAAATGTGTACGAACCCTGTATACCATTCAATTTCAGTAATATATTTTTGTATTGTATTCATTACGTTTGCTTGTAATAAGTCTAAGAATGAACCAATTTGATGTCAACGAGGTAAGTAAGAGTGGCTATACCCTACTTTATAGTGCATCACGAACGGGTTGTATAGAGATAGTAAGAAATTTACTGAAAGATGAACGTATTCACGTCAATGAAAAGAATAATTACGGCTGGAACCCACTTCCTTGGGCAGCACGGAATGGTCATGCAGGAATAGTTAAACTATTACTGAATAATTCTAATATTCAGGTAAATACAAAAAATAATTGTGGTTGGACCCCACTTCAATGGGCAAAACAGAATGGTCATGTGGAAGTAGTCAAAGCATTGTTTGAAGCTCCAAATATTAAATCCAATGAAATAAATAATTTTTATTAATCTCTTTTTTTCCCGTGAATACTCACCAGAAATTTTTATCCTCCTTAGTGCGTGCCTTCGTAGTATAGTTGGAAGTATATCTCGAGTTCAAATCCCCGCGAACGATAACAGATTTTTCTTGTTAAATGTTCAGAAATAAGTCTAGTGACTCTGAGCCGCGAACTAAATTAACGTGGACGGTAATTCGTCACCACTTGTGTCCTCCTCCTTCCCATTCGTCCTTTAACGGGGGGGGGGAGAATGTAAGGAACTATTCTTTCCCGCCTGCCTTCATGGTGTAACTGGAGGCAAATCCGGCTACTAACTAGAAGGTCCGGAGTTCAGACACAGCTCCTCTTTCTTGAATCGAAATAAATGTAATGTCTGTAACAAAATTAAAAGTTGGTGGACGATAATTGGTCACGGCCTTGATTTGGCAATCTGGTTACTTTCACCCTGGTCATCCCGTAAGTGGGGGAGAATGTAACGAATTTTCGCCCTCCCGATTGCGTGCTTTCGTGATGTCATTGGAGGCAGGGAATTTTACTGTTTTTTGGTTCGAAATGACTCTACATGCTGAACTGACAAAGTGAGAAAGGGGGGATGATTTTCGTGCAAAAAAGCAACACCCGGATACCATATTTCCTCTCGCATCCCCCCCAAAGTTTTTTACGCCATGTTCTGAAAATTTTAGAAATATTCGCGTCATTTTCCCCTTTCCCAGTGCGTTCAGAGAATGAGCTCCCCTAAATTTTATAAGGGATTCGCCCACTTAGTGATTGTTTTCGTCTTACTAACAAAGACCAACCCTTGCAAATTACCTGCGAAGGTCACGCCCAACCTTCGCCTTCTAACTGTCGAGTTTCTTGTCAGCTACCCATCACAGAAAATCAAGCAGGGACTGGCATGTAGTCTACATTTCGACGAGGCGGCATAATTACTTCTAGAGATTTGAGGCATAATTACTTATGGAGACGACGATAAGACCGGGCGACGATTCAAGTTACAAGTAATTAGAAATGAAGATATTTTATTAGATATGTTAATATTACTATGGTTCTTATCGGAATGTAGGTTTCTTTTAAAGAGACAATCTTGGGATAGTTACCCGGAGTTAATCCACGACTGCTTTTCATTTGTTACGTTCTCATTGCAAACGCGTCCTTCGGAAATTAAATGATCCGCCTAATTCTCCCCTCTCGATTTTAAGACGATAAAATTTGTAAAGAAAGAGGGGATACGCGAGTTAATACGGTATTATTTTTATTCCCTGAAGTATTTCTGGAAAAGGTAAAGGTATAAAATATTCGGACTGCTAAAGAATATGATAATTAGTTAATTAGAAAATGGAACTTCTCCTTTGCGTGTGGAAGATAATTAATTCATCACTACTTGTCTGAACTTGGTCGACCGGATCTCTTACCGCTTTCCAATTGCGCTTTAGTAGGGGCAGTGGCGTAGCTAGTGTGGGGCAAAGGGTCCTGGGGGCAGCATCCAGGGGGCGCCTAATTGATGATACGAAATTTTAGAATGAAGTGTTTTCCATTTGTGGCGCACAGAGAGGGGCACAAAATCTTGTTTTGTCTCTGGGCGCTGAAAACCCTAGCTACGCCCCTGAGTAGGGAAGAATGTAATCCTTTCTTTGTGATGTGAGTATATTACCGTGAAAGACCGAAATTGGAGAATGTCGGCTTTCACCGGAGAATGTCAACATTCACCAAATGCGTTGGTGAAAGATCGAATATTGCAATACATTCTTGTACATTCGGACCCTCACCGGTGTATGTCGACAATCACGGATATGCTCTGGTGTAGGTCGAAAAAAGAGGAGTATATGTACTTGCTGTCATTGCAAAAGGAAGTGTTCAACAAATAAATGCAGTTGTAAAAGCAAGGACCTCTTTTGCACAAAGTGTCTTAATAGTTTAAGTTGTTGCAGTAATTAAGATTTGAATCACATAATTTAGTAAGTTTTTAACTTCTATTATTTTCCTTTCTAATTTTGAATTTACTGTGTGTTTTCAGTTCTTATTTTAAGTCTCAAGTGCGTTTTTTCGAGACTGAATTACGGAGAAGAAAATATAATAGTCTTATATGTTCAACATTCACCATTAGCACATGGTGAATGTCGACATTTACCGGTGTAATACAGAAATAAGAGTATTTGGAAAATATTTCGGACATGCACCAAGCGACTATGTGAAGTCTCTGTGTTGACATTCACCGGTGAAAGTCGACATTCTCCAGATTTCGGTGTTTCAACTTAACAAGTATATAGCTCGTAGTTTAAAAGTCTTTGGTTCGCATCCTGGACCTGGATCATTTAATACTTGTAGTTTGAATAGAGTTCAAATCCAGGCTAACGGATCTGTTTTCTAAACATTTTCGTGGTTTTTCGTATGTGTAGTAAGTAATATATGAGCCGAGCCAGTTTTCTTTAGAAAATTTTCCGCAAAGGCATCCCTCCTTTTAGGCAGATGCTCCACCAGTGGCTGAGTGTCAGGACCACTGCATTATGAAAGTTCGACTCGGAGTCGATCCCAGGCAAACGGGTTGATTGCAGAGTTATTCTTAGTTGTCTTTCCCATCATAAGTAACGTGAATACGAGCTAGAATTGAACTTCAATGACTTTCATTTTCAGCAGAGCTTAAATTGCGCCAGAGCCCACCGGTGCTAGGCTCCGGCGCCGCTGCTAGGCTTTGGTATAAATCATAATTCTAGTCGGAGCGCACCGGAGCCCTAAATCAGAAGGCTCCGGCGCTTCTTTTTTGTAACTGAACAACAATTTCAGTAGAAATTTGATCTCGAAAATTTTATTTTTTGTAATAAAATTATATTACAAATCGCTTATTAAATTTTAATTTATCTCTTTACATTTTATTTAATTATTTATTAACTATTTTAGTAATAATAATAAATTAATTTTATTTAATTATATAATAATTGGCAAATACTAATTATTAAAATTAATTAAATAATAATTAATTTCATAATAATTAACTATTTAATATTTAAATTATTAATGATTTTAGTAGTCATTTTATTTATTTATTTACTTTTGTTCCTCTTTCTTAACGGTCTTCCATAGGGCTCCGGCACTTCTAATTTTAGAAATTAAGCCCTGATTTTCAGTGAAGTAAACTTTCAATGAAATATAAGGTATTTCTCTCGCCTTCGTGGTATAATGCCTTAGCATGCCTTCGTATTCCAGAGCTCCGAGGTTCTAATCCCGGCAATTGCGCCCACCAGCGGCCGAGCGGTAAAGTCGCTTGAACACTGGTAGTTCGTTCCGAGGTTCGAATACCGGGAACAGGCTGGCTGCATGGGCGTTTTCGTGGTTCCCCATGTGTAACGTGTATACGAGCCAGTTTCCCTTAGAAAGTCCTCCACGAAGGCATCCCTCAGGCAGGTAGCCCTACTGTGCTTTGCCGTAATTAAATAAATCAAACCCGGCAATGGCATTGCTCATTTTTCATGTCTCCTGCTTCGAAATAAGCTAATTTCTCTACACTATTAGTAAACTTTCAGTAACTTTTATTTTCAGTGAGGTGACCATTCAGTGAATTTTCAGTCAACTTTTAGAGAACTTTCAGTGAACCTTAGTGAACTTTCAATAACTTGTATTATCCGAGACTTTGAAGTTGAACAATCGTTGAACTTACACTAGACTGACTGTAAACAGTTTCTACGAAAATAATTTCAGATAAGCTTATAATATTTCTTTTGTTAACCAGTTTAGTTTCTAGCACTGACAGTGCTGATATATTGTCAGATTTTTAATTTACATTTTGTTTTAAATAAGTTAATGATTCTGTATTTAAATTTTTGTAATTACTTGAAATTTTAAATAAATGCCACTGATCTCCGGGCCTATTCGGATATGTCTAGCGGATAGTAGATATTTCCACAAAATGAACAATCAGTTGGTAGAATCAGTTGGTAGTCTAAAAAGGTGGTACAACTGTTCATTTTGTGGTGACCTGGTCCATTTACCTTAGAAAGTCTGTCACGAAGGCATACCCAAAGGCGGGTTGCCCACGCCCATATCGAAAACCTAATGTACATAATCTAATCCTTTAGGAGATAACTTTTACGTGCTTTGCCTAATTCTAATCATTTGTTCAATTAATTAATCATAAAAGCAAACGATCTCACGGATTTGCTTGGTTTATGTGATTACGGCAAAGCCTCGAGGGATATCTTCCTAAGGAGAGGGATACCTTCGTGGAGGACTTTATAATGGAAACTGGCTCGTATATACTTTATACATAAAGAAAAACACGAAAACTCCCATGCAGCCAGCCCGTTCCCGGGATTCGAACCTCGGACCGAATCACCGGTGTTCAGCGACTACATTACCGCTCGGCCGCTAGTTTGCCCAAACATTAAGAGTCTCATGAGCGAGAACAAATCTAAGAAGAAATATTATCCAATTACAAACGGAGAACCGTACAAATCTGTAATATGGAAGGGGGGCCAACAAAGGGCAGAAAGCCAATTATTCACTGCAAGCATGAAGTAGTTACTAAATACTAAAAAGGGAAACGCATTCAAATTTTATTTACCTGTAATTGCCATTTCTTTAACAACATTAGCTTCAAAAAGTTGGAATTTCAGTTGAATCATATTATTGCCTAGACGGCAATTTTAAAATATTTTGGTAATTGCGTAAGCAAAATTTTAGTGGACATTTTTTTAACTTTGAATAAAACTAGCAAGGTATTTATTCAAGGTAACAAATTGTTGATTAAAAATTTCAAAGAAGCAATGGCAACACTTGACGAACAAAACATTAAGATTAAAAAAAGATTTTTATCTCCAGCGCGCGAGACTGTATCGGAGAAATTAACACGGAGAAATTAGACAGTAGACTCGCCTCATATTTATTGCACGGCATTTGACTATCATTGTCCTTCAGGTATTGATTTCATTATAAATTTAAAAAGGCATTTCTCATAAAGTAAAAATATCTGTCATGTAAAATATTTTGTCCATAGTGTTTGAGAACTCTTCGAAAGAAAAGTGTTAATTTATAAAATGTGTAATATACAGTACATCGTCTGCAAAACTTCTAATCTTATTAATACTTTATGATTATCGCTAATATTTATAACTATTAACTTTGCATCATAATATTTTTGATGTACATTATAAGTGATCTACATTTTATAGATTAAAAAAATACGTAATTTTTATTTTCTGTTAAAACTAGCAATGTTTTTACAGTTATGAAAATATGTATTTAAGAAATGCAGTGTGTTATTTGCACGTGTCGTAAGAACAGCACGTTTCCCGTTCGCAGGATGACATAATAAAGCTTGTTCAAACATCTTAAAAATGTATTCCATTTTGAAAGAAGAGGAGACAGAAATTCAATAAATACAAATTCAGATAATTCTTCCAAACGAAAACTCGCATTTACAAAAAGTGCAAAACAATCAGACAAAGATGCATTCTCTGGAAACACGTTTTCAATACATAATATCCCTTAATGTTTGCAATACATAATATACACGTTCCACGACGATATTTCAATTATCGACTATCGGTCAATGGTTTTCCCGATTCTCCTGGGAAAAACAAAAAAAAAAAAAAAAAAAAAAAAAAAAACTACTTTGCAATTGTAAAACTATCTCTAAATTCAAGGACAAATTTAAAAAATTTAAGGATCGCCCAAAAGGGTTCATTTGGTTTTTTTACGCTCTCGCTGACTTCGAAGTTCACGAATTTGCTATTACGCTCACTACTACTAACCCATTGTTTTTTGTCTTTTTAGCTTTATTATTAATCATCATTTTCTTAGCATTTACGCCATGTGCAATTCAACAGCAAAATTACAAAAATTTCAAAAGCAGCATAGCAGTACATGTTTGATTTCACAATGCGGCGTTAAAGTGCTGGCATACATTTATCTGTTTTTTTTTTTTTTTTTTTTTTTTTTTTTTTTCAGTCTTTTCTCACTTAATCATATCAATTCAGCTTTACAAATTTTTTTTTGTCCTTTTATTATTAGAGTTCTGTGTTATTCAGTTTATTTATTAAATATCACGTTCTCGGCGCTTCCGCCGCATAAAATTCCATTCAACAGCAAAATCACAAAATATTTAAAAACAGCACATCTTTAGGATTTCCGATAAGCATTCTTGTCAGCTGCAGATATAAATGTAGTATTCCGTACAGTGTTGCAACTGCTCGCTTTGAAGTCGTTGACTTGGCTAGTAAATAATTCATTATTAAAGTTTTACACAGTATGAAATACTAGATAATGAAACAAATTAAGACATTCAGATTTTGGGCCTCCAGGTCTCCATATTCGGATAAAGGACTACGTTACTCAAAAGTAGATGGTTCTAGGCACCGTTGTTTTTTCACAGTGCGAAAAACATGGACACATTCATGCAGATTCTTCATTAATTAATTTCTTTAACAAGGGCGATAATATTTGGCGGCAATAACACAGACTTATGATGAAAATATTAGCACTGCCATTTAAGTGTGAATTAAGTGTAGCGTACCGAACTGAATGTATAAAGTAATTCAAATTAAATATGGCGTCGTTTACGGCTCTGTTTACTATTTAAAACTATGATTGTTATTAACTTATCAAAATATTCTCACTCAATAAGTGTAATTCGACTAGTTTTGATAATGAGAAATTAAGGCCAACAGCCGGTTTCATAACTGATATTCTAACTCATGCTGAATGTTTTTCCACTAATGTTTGTTATAAAAAGAGACTTGATGGTATAATTAATGTATACTCGGGTGAATACTCGTAGTTCGATTTAAGCTGGATTCTATTGCAGGCAAACGGGCTAGCTGGGATTAGGCAAACGGACTAGTTGGGAAACCCATTTGAACAGCAAAATGGCTAAACAGTTAAAAGTAGCACATGTTTAAGAATTCCCTATATACAGTCTCCATGGCTGGGAATAAATATATTTTATTCCATTCTTTAAAAATACAGATACTTAAACCACGCATCTTTGTTATGTCTCCATTTCTAGTTCTCTGCAAATGAATCTTGACAGTTTCATTGTTGTCTATGGTAAATCTTAGGCCTCAATTCAATCAGAGAAGGTGAATGTGCAGCTCACTCGGCCAAGTTGTAGACGGAATGTCAGTCTGTGTTCGCTTCCCAGGGAAATAAAAATCACACACTGTTTAAACTATACAATTTAGATCTCTTATAAAATGTACAATAAAAGAGTTAAAATATAAGACAACCTGTTTTTATACATTCAGCTTATAATACCATTTTTTCTTATGTCTTGCATTCAAACAATTAGCGTATTTCCTCGCGTAAATCCCTTTTCTCCCTTGCGTATATTTCCTCTCTGATCTTAAGCGCCAGGTACTGAAATTTTTAAAAATATTCGCGTGATTTTTCTCCTTGCTCAGAAAGCTCCGTTCAGAAAACGAACTGCCTTAAATAAATTTGTTCATATAGTGATTGTTTTCATCTTACTAACAGACAAACTCTCGCAAAATACTTGCGAAGGTCCCGCCGAAACGTTCCCTTCTAACTGTTGAATTTTATGTTAGTCTAATTCAATAACCGACAAGTCAGAGCGAAGAAAACACCAACTGACATTCAGTCTACCATTTCGCTGAGCCAGCTGCATATTTACCTTCTCTTATTCTTTATAGATATTTTGAGGAATAACGACGGGGAGATCTATGCTACAGGGATGTAGACATGAAGATATCACATTAGTTAAACTAATGTTAATATTACTACTCATTCTTGTTGGAATAAAGATTACTTTAAAAATAATATTGTGATAAAGGTCATTCAAATGGCCTTTTTGAATGACCTTTATGGTCATTCTTTGGCCAGTGACCTTTATGGTCATTCAAAGAATACTTTTCTTTTCTTATGTTCTTGCTGTAACCACGTCCTTTGGAAATTAAGGTATTCGCATAATTTTTCCCTCTCGATTTACTTACGAAAAATTTACTACAAAAATGGGGGGAAGTGCGTGAGGAAATACGGTGTTCCATTTAACGGCTGACATCTCTCAGTTTCATGTCTTCTAGCCCACCAGCGGCCGAGCGGTAAAATCGCTGAACACTGGTAGTTCGATCCGAGGTTCGAATCCCGCGAACGGACTGGCTGCATTGGCGTTTTCGATGTTATTCCCGTTTGTAACGTGTATACGAGCCAGTTTCCCTTCGAAAGTCCTCTTAGGCAGATAGCCCTCTAGGCTTTGCTATAATCACACACACATATCTTCTTCTAAACAAGGGTTTAATTTGCTACCAGAAAACGTTTTGACTGAATGAACACTGAAGTTAAACTCTGAAACTTTAAGCTTGGCTTAGAGCATTTTTCATTCCATTTCAATACCTCATAATTTTATTCAGACTCTTAGGAACAGATTGACCACGTCGTACTATATACAAATTTTTACTTTAGCTTTCTTCTCATTGCATGAATCATTACTCATATTGATCGCATAAATAGTATTAGTTTTATGTGTGAATCATAAATAGTATTAGTTTTATGTATGAGATATAATTTTGGGCCAAAGCGTATTTTGTTTGCCTATCACATTTCTATCATTGCTGTGGTTTACTGCCCTCTAGAACATCGGTACATTTTCAGTTCAGACATTAAAGCCTGGGTTAGCAGAAAATGATATATTTCTTTGCAACAAAAATGGTCAACACACACACACACACACACACATATATATATAATTCTAAAGACAAAACAACCTAACTATCTATAAAACTTTGCCACAATTATATGCCTCTTATAATACAATATTAATAAAATGTAGAAAAATTTGGTTTGTTTGGTTACTGCAAAATATACAAGGGCTGTTTACATGAGGGAGGTCTTTCTACGGAAAATTACTCGTATACAAGTTACACATGGGGAAAACTACAAAAACGAACATGCAGCCAGCCCGTTAGCCGACATTCGTACTCTGGAGCGAACTACCAGCGTTCAGCGATTTTGCAGAATGGCCGCTGGTAGCCTCCCAAAAGAAGTAAGTAGTAGAATGAAAAGGTACTACTTGAGGTAAATTTGATATGAAAGAATAATAAACATTGCCAGAAGTAACAAAAGAATCTGAAAGATTTCAGGTTTAAAATGTTTAGTTTACAGACGCATACATGTTTCGACAGCATTTAGGCTAACGGCATACCTTAAAATTTCCGATACACAGTCTCGCGCGCTGAAGATAAAAATGTTTTATTTTTTATAGTGCTGCGATTGCCCGCTTTGAAATCGTTGAATTTGTTAATGAACATTTGTTAAAGTTTTACAAAATAAGAAAAAGACAATAAAACAAATTCCGAATTCAGCTTTCAAGTGCCCATTGTTCGGTTCGAGAATTACGTTATTCAAAATTGGATGACTCTGGGTACCGTCGTTTTTTCACAATGCGAGAAACATACATACGTTCAAGTAGATCCTTTCTTATTTAATTTCTTTAAATATAATAGAGAGCGATTATGTCGGGTGGAAAGAATTTGGATAGTAATTCAGACTTTTCCTGTGATGCAACGGAAAATCCTGTTTTGAGACTAAATAGCCCTTCTTAGCTAACGCCATTTGGGCTAATATTTCATACCTTTTTAAAGAAAAGTGTAAAATATAAGAGAAAATAGAATTTTAAAATGCTTTCTTTTATATTCTCAGAGAAATCGGCATGGAACAGAACAGTTATAAGCAAGTGAACCTTAAAATATCTTTTGAAGATTATTTCAGCCTCGAAGTATCTCCATCATTTTGTCTCTTCCACCACGATTCTCGAGATTTTTATTTAGTTAGCTATAGAGTATTTTCTCCGTCCTTTCTGCATGCCTTCGTGTTGTAACG
The DNA here is from genome assembly GCF_044657685.1 of Stegodyphus dumicola. Taxonomy (NCBI): domain Eukaryota; kingdom Metazoa; phylum Arthropoda; class Arachnida; order Araneae; family Eresidae; genus Stegodyphus; species Stegodyphus dumicola. The sequence goes on from NC_140781.1 coordinate 205,529,611, forward strand.
CTAGCCTGCGTGGCATTCGAGAGGTCCAAGTTCGAGTTCTGGCGAGGGTACTGCTTATTTTTCATGTCTTCTGATTCTAAATAACCTAATGTCTGTCCAGTGGCGCCCGATCCAAAGGGTGGAGAATGATGATTCTTCACCAACAGAACTTGGCGATTGAGTCCGCTAATCAACAGTCACTCTTTAAAAGGGGATTATATAAGTTATTTTCTTCCTCGTTCTTGTATGCCTTTGTTGTGTAACTGTAGCACACTCGGCGCTTATTGGAGAGAGTCCAGGTTCCAGTGTGTTGCTAAAGAAATCATATTTTGAATAACATTCTCCTCCACTCGATTATGAGCACCTGAAAGCACGGATCAATATTTTTTTTGTTTATGTCTTAATTTGCAAAGCTTTAACGAATTTTTGATTAAAAAAACTCAACGATTCCTAAGTGAGCAGTACTGTACGAAAAAAAAAAAAAAAATCGGATGTGTACACCACATGACTTCCTTGTACGGAATATTAAATTATACGCATTTGTTTCTCGCACTTCTTTTAAACTTATTGGATTTAATTAAATCTACTTCGCCGACAGCGCATAAACCACAATAGAATAAAGGCATTCTTTAAAATTCACTCTATTTGTTTAACATAGCGACGCTCTGGCACTAGGTTCACTTAACAGTATTATATTTCACTCATATTATAACTCAGAATGCACAAAATGTATATCATTTAAAGAATTAACTAATCGTTGCGACATGTTCTTTTCAAATACTATAATAAAGTTAGAACGATGTAAAAAAGAAATTAAGCAAAAAAAGTAAAAAAGAAACCATTTTTCACAGACGATTGAGTATTTCTCATTCAATTAATTCAGTTTTCACTTCACGACAAGACAAAAATACATAAAAGCTCAAAATATCTGTATTACTAATTATTAAAAATTAAGTAAATCTTAAACACTTATTTCCTTGAAAAAATTCCAGAAAGGATTAAGCATGATTTAACTCTGTATAATAAATGAAGGCGTTATTTTTGTTGTTGCGAAGCTTAGTCTCTCCAGATTGGCAACACATCTACAATTCTGCTGTCTCAAATGTAAACAACTATGTCCGCCATGTTATTTAAAACTTAACCGCACTTAAACAGCTTTTAAATTGTTGATAATTGTACAAATATTGCTTCCACAATTACGAAAGGTATAAAAACCTTAACCGGAAGATAAGAACAACATAATTCAATCATTTTTAAAGCAAAAAATGGACAATTTACAAACATATAAGAGTAAAGAACCTGAGATCACTGTGCCGAGTAACAGAGTGTATATATATATGTCATAATAAGAGCACAAAGAAAAAAGACGGAGCAGTGTCGATCTGTGCTTAGATTCATATTGAAGAAGAATTTTGATTGCGTAGTATTTAAAGAACTTGGCAGTCGAGGCAGTTTTAATTCCATTTTTATTTCCAATTGATATTTGTGGCCACAATCACTTGGCACTCTAGTCGTGCCTTTCAACAGAAGATTTACATTTTTGATACTGTTGGGATAGAAAGCAAGCCAGCGAAATTACATCTTAGCACAGTAGCGAGCAAAAGCTGAAGTGCGTCGTTATGAAAGATGGAAGCATGCAAAGAGAAAAGTTTTGATTTACAATTCGGTGATTGGTCGTCAAGAGACATCTGGTATTAACGGTTACGTAAGATTGCATGATTAATTTGAATGACGCAATGCAGATAAGTTATTACGATTTTAGAATAGAGAGGAAGAATTAATGTTTTTAGTTATTCTGACTCATATAATTTTATCTTACATATTTCCCCCTTCAAAAAGAAAAAGGCGTAGCGACAGAGAAGCCTTTTTAAAGAGAAAGAGTTAAAACACAGCAAATTAAAAAAAATATAAATAAATAATAAAATTTTGATCCTGTAAAGTATTATTTATAAATATCAATTTTTTTAAAATAAATTCTTAATTTTTAGAGTCCTATTGAATTTTTCAACATTTCAGTCCAAAAGTCTTTTTGTTTGAGAGTTCACATAATCATAATTCTTCAGGGAAGGTTCTTGTTATTACAGAATATCACAAAATATACTTTTACATAACCATTACTTATAATTAAATGTAATGCACATAAATATTTATGATATTAATTTTCATATTGATAACTTATATTTTAATACCATATAATAATAGGAGTAAGCTTCAGAAATTATGGCTTCACCGTTATCATCTTTCATTTACAATTCCTGATTTTACCAAACTGGAAGCCTCGCAATACTTCTTAACAAACATATACATCAATAGGGCTGTCCTCTTGAGCTAACCAGTGTGTTCTCTGCACTGGTGGCCCAGGGTGCCTAGGCAGTTACTTGAAAAGGCCTCCGTTCCTTGCATTAAGGTAACTGGCCTTTGAGAACTGCACTAATACATTCCATAATAAAAAAATATATTAATAATAATAATATAAAAATTTACACACACTCATAAAATGAGAGCCTCCAACATTATCTTGCATGAAGAGGGTAAAAGGAACAACTGTACAGAGGTAATCACAGGCCTCTGTTAAAGGAACCAGTACTCTCTCGACATACACTATACTTAACATACAATCACCCATAAATTTAACATACATTTACCATAATTTCATATTACGTATCTGTACTAATTTCACTTATTTTTAGAATAATTATAAAATTCGTATTCAAAATTCTCAACAAAATTTCAAAAACATAAAAACTTATCTTAATATCCTTCCCTATGAATAATTTAAATAGCTTAAAATTAATTACTTAATTTGCTCACACATAATTATGAAAATTTAGAAAACTTAATGAACAAGAATTTCAGATTTTCTCAAAACAAATTGCAGAAATTTTAACCGAAGTTGAAATGAAAACTGTAGAATCCGAAGCACATTAAATAATTTAGTTCCTGAGCTAGATTCACACGAATGTAATAATTTTTGAGCTGTTGAAAAAGCGGAAGTGCAAATAATTTTCTGTCGCACATACTTGCAAACACTAACTCAGATCGACCTTCAACCCGCTGTAATGCTTAATTCCTAAACGGTAATTCACTGATGATTTCCTTTTCACTAGGCATTCAAACTTCTCAATTTATCGAGATATAAACACTAGGCGTCATTATTTTTTTGAAGCACTTGCAAAACACCACAGCAGAAGAATGATCTGTTATTTTTTAAACACTGAAAAAACAAACTTGACGATTCACTTAAATTTTCCATTGAGGTTTCAGTCTGCAGGAAACTATCCTTACCGGCTTAATTGTCATAATAAAAGCACAGGAAATACCGCAGCAGTGTCGATGCGTAGTTATCCTATATTGAAGAGGAAGTAATCTGATTGCGTCGTAAGCTAATGTGTTGACTTCGTAAATAAAACTTGGCAGTAGAAGCGATTTTAATTCCATTTTTATTCCCAATTGATATTTGTGGCCACAATCACTTGGCACTCTAGTCGTGCCTTTCAACAGAAGATTTACATTTTTGATACTGTTGGGATAGAAAGCAAGCCAGCGAAATTACATCTTAGCACAGTAGCGAGCAAAAGCTGAAGTGCGTCGTTATGAAAGATGGAAGCATGCAAAGAGAAAAGTTTTGATTTACAATTCGGTGATTGGTCGTCAAGAGACATCTGGTATTAACGGTTACGTAAGATTGCATGATTAATTTGAATGACGCAATGCAGATAACTTATTACGATTTTAGAATAGAGAGGAAGAATTAATGTTTTTAGTTATTCTGACTCATATAATTTTATCTTACATATATATATATAGTATTTATATACGTTCGGTGCGGCCGATTGCAACCAAAATACGAGGTGCACATCTACATGTTACAGTAGTCCTATATACAAAATTTACTGAGGCTACTCGTTTTTGAGTTATGCGAGATACGTACGTACATACGTTCGTACAGACGCCACGATAAATTCTCTTCAGAATTAATTTTAAAGCAGTTTTATAATTTTTTTGAAGGAAAAGATTATTTTATTCTGTCCTTACGTACAGATATCACGGAAAAACATCGTTAAATTGCATTCGATAGCGGTCAAAATGGATATTTTCGTTGAAATATGCTGCCTGAACCTTTTCGAGATTACAATACTTCCTTTTTACTTCGTACAAGGAAGTAACAAAAGAAATATATCTCTAGTGTGAGAGACCATCGATCGGAAATTATCAAGACATGCTGTTTTTAAACAATTTCAACCCAAACGGACATTACCGCAAATGCTCTCGATGTTATGTATGAGTGTGTAAATGAAAGACATGCCTAAATACAACTAAGAAATTACTAAAATGATCATGTAAAATCACACAAAAATAATCACTAAAAGCGTTTTGTCACTTTTAAAACAGCTGTCAGCATGTTTTTCTCTCATTGTGAAAAACCAACAGTACCTAAAGCCAGCAAATGTTGAAAAAAAATAGTCCTCCATACCCGAATATGAACAATTGAAAGCCCGAATTTACAATTTGATTTATTGTCCATTAAAATTTGGAAAGCTGAAAAATTAATGAGTTATGAAAATTTTGGAAGTGGGACATAACTTGAAAAAAAAAATTACAATCTAGCCTGTTTCTGTTAACTATTAAAATTTGTTCGAAGCATAAATAAAAATACAAATGTTTGTATGCAAACGTCTGTACCTTCAGATCTTTGGATTTGCATTTATTTATGCCTTTATTGGCACTGGGAAAAGTAAACCTTAATAATTTCGCCAACGCATCTACACTTTTCAACTAGCATGATGCGGTCCGCCAGCGGCTTAGCCGTATAGTCGCTGAACACTGGTAGTTCATCCGAGGTTCGAATGCCGCGAACGCCCTGTCTCATGGCGTAGTCTATATGAGTCAATTTCCCTTAGAAAGTCTTCCACGAAGGCATCCTTCCAGTTAGGCAGATATAGACCTCTATGCTTAATCGCATAAACCAAACCAAATCACATAGCATTCTGCATCGAAATCGACGTCTTCCGGAAATTCCTACTTTCTTGCATGTGTTTGTTCACATTTTTAAGCGAAAATGATTTGGAACTAATCACGTTGACACGATGACTACCACACGAGTTTGTACGAAAATCTCCTTCTGGCCACCAGGGCTGCTGTACGATACGTCAATTGTTTCCAATCGTAGGAGTTTAAAGCATCTTGAACGAAACTTTTTGGGAAATGCATTCAGTTTAAAGAAGTATCTGAAGAAAGAAGTATCTAAGAAAGTGTGCAAGATTCAAAAATTATTTCTTTTTTACATATTTTTGTGTAGTGACAAATTAACACCATAATTATCGTTCCTCCATTCGATTAGAAAAAAGAAAAATGAAATCTGAAAGAAAAAAGAAAAATGAAATCTGAAGGCTTTCAGATTTTATATTACGCCCAGAAGGGCGTTTTTTAAACGTTTTGAGTGTTACCTTTACTTGATAAACAAACACACTTGTTCACAGTTAAACCACATAAAATTCAATTCAACAACAATATCAATGAATATTTAAAAAAATGCAAAATAGCATATTGTTAGAATTTCCGATACATAGTCTCGCGCGCTGAAAATAAATGTTTAAAAACAGCATATCTTGATAATTTCCGACAGATAGTCTCTCATACTAGAGACATTTTTTTTTTTTTTTTTTTTTTTTCCCGTACAGTGTTAAAACTGCTCACTTTGAAAGCGTCGAGTTTTTTAATAAAAAGTTAGTTAAAATTTTACATAACTTGCAATAGATTATAAAACGAAATCGAAATTCATTTAAATATAATGCAGAACTGTAACATTTGGTGGCAACAGTTTGAAAAGTGAAACGGACATTGATACATAACCAACGCAAAATCGCAAAGCGAAAACCTATTTAATTTCTTATTCCCAATTACGTTTTGGACTAAAACTTAATTGGGAATAGGAAATTTAATAATTAAAAATTCAACCATTACTTTAAAAAAAATTTCTGTAGGCAAATACTGCAATAAATCTATTACGATGGATGAAATTAAAGGTCAGTTTACACCTGTCAGAGCGGCTCGGAGCGAGTCGCTCCTTAAGATTACTTTGACAATGTAAACGCTCAATGTAAACGTCAATGTAAACGGAGTATAAACGTAGTGGAGATGAGTCAGCGCTTCCGTTTCTACTTTGAACCTGTTGAAAAATCTCTCCGGGCAGTTACTCCGAGCAGCGTTCGCAGGGACGTCGTGACAAATAGTTCTATAATCTGAGATTAAGCGATAGCCAAACCATGGCATTTTTTAATGCACACGCATCTTATGAAGTGTTTTACTTCTATAATTATGTGAGCTTATATTCATTTTTCTACAAGCATCCCTACACGAGGATGCAATAAATATATGATAAACTATAAAAATAAAAAATAAAAATAATTATGAAAAAGATATGTAGATCTGTTTTATTGGGGATATTTAAATTTCTTGCTTTGTATAAAAACATTCTGGGCTATAATTCGTTACAATTCCGCTTGGATGTGAAACATGTTCAGCTTGGATGTGTGAGTGCAAGTACTGAAGGTGTATTAAGTTTTTTATACAAATTATGCTAGATGAATTCTAATCTCCTTAAACTATCCGTTTTAGCATTTTAAAAGTAAAGTATAATCACTATATTTACGGATTATTAATTTTGTTGATATCACTTTGTGCGTTGTTCAGAAACACAATTTCAGTAGGATCCAAAAGTAACAATTTGCGATAAATATCTTCCTCTTGGAACTGTGTCATAATATATATAATCTTTTACCTGTGGTAATATATGTAATGCTCTCAAGTTTTTTGCTACTTCTTATTTATTTAAGATTTTCTGAATAATTAGGTAGATATCATACAGTTTACTTCTGTCGTGTTAATGGTAGCTTTGAATAAATATTCCATGTGTTAATTTTGCATTCTTCTCTAGAAATAACACAGTTCCAGTCAGAACTCTCCATAATTAATTCATGCACAGAAAGCTACTGATTCTGTGGATTCTGGATGAATAAATATATTCTTTCTATTAATAAATAATAAAACACATTATTACTTTTACATTATTTTGTAAATGATTAATTAGGTGTAAATAAACAGTTGTATATAGTAGAAAAACTTTGTTAATTTGACTTTCAGTAACCACAGTTGACTAAATAACTTCTCTCAAACTGAGTTTCTTTTAAATTCTTGTATCTGATATGCAATAACGTTTTTGTAACTTTGGACATTCTCGTCCGAAATTCATTTAATAGTTCATTTGATACTCCTAATTCATAGCGGCAAGCTACCCAATCACGTACCCATTTTTTTTTCTTCTTTTTTTTTTTTTTTTTTTCCTCCCAAGAGCAGAAATTAATTCGTTTGAAACTGCTTCGCAGACTTCAAGCACTGCAGCCTAAGAACATCTATTGTATGTTCAATGCATATTCTTTCCTGCAGCTGCGACGTCGGTATCCATTTCGTAAGCAAACGGAGGCGAGTTGTCAGTCCACTCTGATTGGTGTAAACAATCTATCAGAGTACAGGTCCGTTCACTCGGTTCGAAACGCCCGGACGAGCGGCTCGCTACGAGCAGCTTTGACAGATGTAAACTGGCCTTAAATAAAAGAAACTGCAAACCAACGTATTCATCTGATATATATTCCCTAGATACGAACAGCAGCTATATGCTTATCTTATGTTTATAATGTATCCTTTTTACTCAAACTCATTACATGCGAGGATTACATCTTATAAAAGTTGCATGTTACCTCCCAGTAGAGAAAATATTGTAAAGTAATATATATATTTTGCTTTGTTTCTTTCATTGGCGAGTTGACGCGCTTGCTTTAGTGTTTCTGTGCAAATTGCGGGTGAAAACAATCCAGCATACTCTAAATCAGGGCTTCTTAAGACTTTTTTCAGTCGCGACCCCTTTTCTCCACTGAGATTTTTTCGCGACCCCAGGACCCCATAAGCATTACGCAAATCCTATTGCAATTTTAGGTCATTAACTTTAGTTCTAATTTTAAGACGCAGAACAATGTGAACATTTTAAACAAGTAACAGACGAAATGACAGCGTCACGTGCAAAGCAAGTAAAATGAAAGTTTATATTGTAAAAAGAATGCGTCAAAACGTTTTCGTTTTTCGATTTTGTCTGAATGGACTTATCCTTAACCATCTTCAGATATATTGTGTAAAAATATTTGTTAATTGTAAAATTATTTTTACAAGTTAAAGCAATATTAAAACTGCTACTGCAGGTTGCAACCTACAGTTCAAAAGACTCTACTCTAAATACACTGAAAATGCTCGTAGAAAAGGTATGCCAATTACACAATATTCTAATTCTGCTCTGCCTCACAATTTCAGTGCAGTATATATATAAGTAATATTCAATATATAAATCCGTGCATAGGACGTGAAAATATTCCAACACATTTCTAATACACAGAAACCACTCATAAAATTTTTATTCACAATGACGTAGTTTTTAGATGTATATCTGTTTCTTAATTTCAAAACAATATACTTTTATGTATTAACCAAAACTTTTATGGTTATAACAGTGTAAATCTGTGTATAGGGTGTAAAAATAAGTTTAAGCACTGGTAAAACACAAATAAATATTCATTCTTTAAAAGTACGGTAATAATTTCAGTACTCAATCGTACTCATGTATACATATCAGATATAAGCAATTATCATGTTTTCCTCCAAATAACGCAGATAAATAAACAGAAAGTTATTCTAGAAAGATTTGCCAATACAGTTTACACACGCATTCATCAATATCACTTAAAAACATTGAGGGTTCATCTTTGGATTATGGTAACTTGGCGATTTTTTGGTGAAACTCTGGCGACCAACCCTGCTACAGCAACCTGCTAATTTTTGTTTGGACGCCATTCTGTTTTCACGAAATAAAGGCATGGTTTTTTTTTTAAAACCTCAACATTTTTTTCCCAACAATCTGCTAGCCGAATTACGCTTATGCTAGAACTTTTATGGAACAAAAGTGCTTAATCATGACGAAGATTAGTTGCGAAATTGGGAGAAAGTGCAAAATAGCTCACTGCTTGCCACGTTTTTAAGAATTGCACATGACGGTATAATCCATGTACATGTCGACCTATTTTCACTTGAAAAAACATCCCAGAATTGCACAAAAATGGCATTCGCACACTCTTGACTTTATCCATGTACACTGCTAAAGTCCTAGCTAGTAACCTTTATCGCCTTACCAAAATGTTACCAAAGTACCTGTTACCATATTCCAAAGATTAGCCAAAATAAGTTTAAGCACTGTTAAAACACAAATAAATATTCGTTCTTTAAAAGTACGGTAATAATTTCAGTACTCAATCGTACTCATGTATACATATCAGATATAAGCTATTATCATGTTTTCCTCCAAATAACGCACATAAATAGAAAGAACGTTATTCAAGAAAGATTTGATAACACAGTTTACACACGCATTCATCAATTTCCCTTCAAAACATTGAGTAATGTGCGATTTCTCACTATCGTATGCAACGAAACAAAATGGGTTGATCTTTACGATATGGTAACTGGTAGTTTGGCGACATTTTGGAGGCGATAAAGGTTACTACCTGGGACTTTGGTAATAATGTGAGCAGTACTCAGTTCCGATTACGCATTATTTTGTGTGAGGGAAATGAGAGATCATGGGATATGTCATGTGATATTAATGGACGAATTACGGTTCTTGAATCGGAAAAGGGGGGAAATCGGGAACAAATCTGGAAATTTTGTATTTGGTTTATTCTGTGTTGTGTGAAACAGTGTTCGTGAATTTTTGGATCCCATGGCTGTAACTAAAGAAAAGTTTATCGGACACGTAATCAAGATTCTGAAGAAGATTAGGTAAGTTAGTATTTTTAATTATTTGAGGATATTATTTTTATGCATTGTTCTAAATGTAAGGTGGAAAGGAATTTTGTATTATTGGGAAAATTGTTATAAGCAATGATTTAGTTCAAAGTAATTAGGATTGTAAGGTAATTTTTATTAATTTAATGTATGTGCTCATTTATATTTTAAGTAGTGTTTTTGAATTTAATTATATTTTAATGAAATGATAGTTATTTTGTGAATTTTATGTTTGTAGGAATTTGGTATACGTTTAAGTTGAAATAAACGTGCATGGAAATAATTTAAATATTTGATATTAAGTATTTGTAATGCTTGCGGTATGAATTCGTTGGTGACGTGTATAATGTAATAGATGATTTAGAGGTAAAAGTTTCTGGATATTTTATTTATTTTATATGTGGAAATGTTCATATTTGGAAAGGGTAAATACTTTTTCGCGATCAGGTAATTTCATATATGTTTCCTCATATGTCCTCCTCCGACCGATGGAATATTATCGTGTTTCAATACCTTTCCCCCGTTGTCGCATAGAAACGTGGATGCACTGGAATTACCGGAAAATTTAGAGGGATCCCGGTCCATCCCGCCACCCATGAAATATTTTCGCATGCTTGGTTGCAGAGCAATGTGGATATAGGGGAATGTTCCGAAATAAGAAATCATTGAAAATGAAACATTTTCGCTAATTATTGAAAAAACCAGTACAACCTTTTTTAAACGGCCGTTTCCATTCGAATAACAAAGCCACATTTTCTTCAATGCAGAAAAACCGCGACGTGCCAAGAAAATGGTAAAATATATACGAGTCACTAAAAGAATGTTGTGGATGGTGGTGTTTCAACGGTTCGTGACAGCATTTATATTCATGTGATATTTTATGTCAAAGTAAAATGTATCCATTTTACGAGTCAAAATGTTGGTGTGGATTAAGGAATACTGTTACGAGCAAAATGTTAAGATGGTCAAACGCGTTTCGAGTATCAGACTGAGCACGTCTTGAGGTAAGAGATTATACTTATTTTTTTTTCATTTTGCCTACCTATCTTAACTATTATTCTATGTATTATATTTTGCATTCGTTAAATTTCCCAGGCGGTAAATCGAAGAAACAGGAAAGCTCTTCAGTGAGTTATAATAAAGGCAACCCGAAAAGAATGGGAAATAAAATATGTTTTATAATTTTTTAAGCAGAAAAAAAAGTGTCAAAAGCCCGGAGAAACTTGATAGTAGACTGACCTTATATTCGATGGCATTTTACTGTCTTACTGCTCCAGGTTATGGATTTCAATACATTCGATATTATAAGAGTACTTTGCTCATCAGCGTAAAAACGGTCTATCATGTAATATTCCATTAAGTGTTTAAGAAAATTTCCGAGGAAAAGTGTTATTTTATTAAATGTGTATTAATACAGTACATGGTCTGCAGAATTTGTAAGACCAAATTATAAAATAAATACGTAGCCGGTATTGAACTGTATATGGTGTAAGTCCGAAGATAATTATTTTTAATGATAAAGCTAAAATGATAAAAAGAAATGAATTAGCAGGAGTGATAGCAAACGCAGTCTGGTAGACTGCGAGCTCAGCGAGAGCGTAGAAAAGCCTTAACAAACCCTTTTGGGCAACCGTTGTTGAAATCTGAATATCTTTAGAATTTTCGAAAGACAGCACCACCGGCTAGATTTTTTTTCCGTACACTGTTACGAAATGCTCGCTTTGCTATCTTTGAGTTTGTTAATCAAAAATCCATTAAAGCTTAAAATAATATGAAAATAGACAATAAAATGAATTTGATCAAAGTAGACCATATATCTTTACCACAGTTTTTACATTAGTTACAAAATTTACACAATTTTTGGGATAACTTCAATACAAAACAATTGTTTCGTACCTAATTATAAGCGCTAATGTGGCAGCGCGATAAAGAAAAGAATACTATTTTTTAAGTTACCATGGAAATCGCAGACGACTTTTTATTTTTAGATTTTGGATTCTAACGGTTTGACAGAATAGAGTTAAAATGTGTCGTGAGTGTTTTCAAAATGAAAGTAAATAAAGTTCTTTTAAAACACTGAAATTTTTTAACAAACGTCTAAAATCATCAGCAATTTCTGTGAGATTTTAGTAATGCGCGATTTTTTCAACTAAATATTACTGTGGAATTTTTGTTCACCCACACAGCGTTTTGGGATTTTCCTGAAAAAACTCCTTAATTTCACTTGTAATTCTGCCGAATAATTACTTTCAGATATAATATGAGTCTGGAGATTTCCTAAAATATGTGAATGCCTAAACATCTACGGAAAATATTACAACAAACATCTTTTTAATAAATTGTTTCAGTGTGAGCTTCTTACGTTTCTGCGCGTAGTTACCTAATTTCTTGTAATCATTAAAATAGTAAGTTTCATAATTTCCACGAAAGTACAATATATTTAAATACTGCTTTTTACATCTTAAACAACTCGTTGGAATGTGTAGACGAAACATAATATTATTTTCTGTATATCTACATTTTTAGGATAAATGCATAACTTCCCGGTTAATTTATATATGTAACACACATTTTATATTTGTATGTGTTTTTGAAGTTTTTTTCTTTCTTTTTGGCCCAAAGGGCGTTATCACAGAAGGGTTATTAATTTCGTTTCGGCATTTTGCATCGATTCTTTTTCTGCGTTGATTTAATTTTCAAACTGTTGCCACCAAATATTGACTATTACGCGAGAAATCACGGCATTTCTTTTAAATCATCGAGTTATTGTTTGCACTGTGGAAAAACAACGATACCTAAAGCCATAAAATTTTCAGTAACGTAGTCCTCCACCCGCACCTGGAAGACTGAATATTGAATTTCGAATTTGTTTTATTATCTATTCCACATTTTTTTTTATATTTTAATTAATTTTTGATTAAGAAACTTAACGACAATTTTATTTGTTATGTGAAAATGCTATTTAATACAAGATTGCATATATCAGTTGATTTAAAAATATGACAGCTACGTATTTATTTTATGATTTGATAGAAAGTTTGCATTGGTATTTGCCAAATTACGAGATAGCCATTATTCAATTTACTCCTTGTATTCTTATTTTGTAATTGACTGCAAAATAACAGCCTTTATGATAATACTACGAGAATGCCAAATTACGAGATAGGCATAACTCAATTTACTCCTTGTATTCTTATTTTGTAATAGACTACAAATGAGCCATTACGAGAATACTACGAAAATGCCAAATTACGAGATAGCCATTACTCAATTTACTCCTTGTACTCTTATTTTGTAATAGACTACAAAATAAGAGCCATTACGAGAATACTACGAGAATACCAAATTACGAGACAGCTATTACACAATTTACTCCTTGTCTTCTTATTTTGTAATAGACTACAATATAAGAGCCATTACGAGAATACCACGAGAATGCAAAATTACGAGATAGCTATTACTCAATTCAGTCCTTGTATTCTTATTTTGTAATAGACTACAAATTAAGAGCCTTTACGAGAATGCAAATTATGAGATAGCCATTATTCAATTTACTCCTTGTATTCTTATTTTGTAATAGACTACAAAATAAAAAAATACTACTAAAAATAAATTACTTATTTTGTAATAAACTACAAAATAAGAGCCATTACGAGAATACCACGAGAATGCCAAATTACGAGATAGCCATTGCTCAATTCAGTCCTTGAATTCTTATTTTGTAATAGACTACAAAACAAGAGCCATTACGAGAATACTACGAGAATGCCAAATTACGAGATAGCCATTACTCAATTTACTCCTTGTACTCTTATTTTGTAATAGACTACAAAATAAGAGCCATTACTAGAATACTACGAGAATACCAAATTCCGAGATAGCTATTACTCAATTTACTCCTTGTCTTCTTATTTTGTAACAGACTACAATATAAGAGCCATTACGAGAATGCAAAATTACGAGATAGCTATTACTGAATTCAGTCCTTTTATTCTTATTTTGTAATAGACTACAAAATAAGAGCCTTTACGAGAATGCCAAATTACGAGATAGCCATTATTCAATTTACTCCTTGTATTCTTATTTTGTACTAGACTGCAAAATAAGAGCCATTATGATAATACTACGAGAATGCCAAATTACGAGATAGGCATTACTCAATTTACTCCTTGTATTCTTATTTTGTAGTTACAATATAAGAACCATTACGAGAATACCACAAGCCAAATTACGATATAGCCACTACTAAATTTACTCCTTGAATTCTCATTTTGTAATAGACTACAAAATAAGAGCCATTACGAGAATACCAAATTACGAAATAGCCATTGCTCAATTCAGTCCTTGAATTCTTATTTTGTAATAGACTACAAAATAACAGCCATTACGAGAATGCCAAATTACAGGATAGCCATTACTCTATCCTTGAATTCTTATTTTATATATTACAAAATAAGAGCCATTACGAGAATACTATGAGAATGCCAAATTACGAAATAGCCATTGCTCAATTGAGTCCTTGAATTCTTATTTTATATATTACAAAATAAGAGCCATTACGAGAATACTATGAGAATGCCAAATTACGAAATAGCCATTGCTCAATTGAGTCCTTGAATTCTTATTTTGTAATAGACAACAAAATAAGAGTCATTACAAGAATCCTACCATAATGCCAAATTACGAAATAGCCATTGCTCAATTGAGTCCTTGAATTCTTATTTTGTAATAGACTACAAAATAAGAGCCATTACGGAGAATACTACGAGAATGTTAAATTACGAGATAGCTATTACTCAATTTACTCCTTGTCTTCTTATTTTGTAATAGACTACAATATAAGAGCCATTACGAGAATACCACGAGAATGCCAAATTACGAGATAGCTATTACTCATTTCAGTCCTTGTATTCTTATATTTTAAAAATAAGATACTTTACGAGAATGCCAAATTACGAGATAGCCATTATTCAATTTACTCCTTGTATTCTTATTTTGTAATTGACTGTAAAATAAGAGCCATTATGATAATACTACGAGAATGCCAAATAACGAGATAGGCATTACTCAATTTACTCCTTCTATTCTTATTTTGTAATAGGCTACAAAATAAGAGCCATTACGAGAATACCACGAGAATGCCAAATTACGAGATAGCCATTACTCGAATACCACGAGAATGCCAAATTACGAGATAGCCATTATTCAATTTACTCCATGAATTTTTATTTTGTAATAGAGTACAAAATAAGAGCCATTACGAGAATACTACGAGAATGCCAAATTACGAGACAGCCATTACTAGAATACCACGAGAATGCCAAATTACGAGATAGCCATTATTCAATTTACTCCTTGAATTTTTATTTTGTAATAGACTTGCCCTTTTGTTCCTATTTTTCTTGTAGAGAACCTTCCATCGAGATTTTCATATTACATTATACAGAAAAATTAGAAAATTTCAGACATAATTTGATTAAAAGTATTTATTTATATATGTATAAAATTCGTAACAGTTTGGTAAATATTTATTAAGGAGTTAAATTGCAATATTTGTATACAGTAATAATTTGTATATCTATTTAGGTGCAATGTGAAAACGAATATTTATGTAGATAATACAATGTGTTTATCTATCTGTGATAGTGCAGTTCAAGAACTTTGAATTGTTTTGTTACTTAAACGCAGGTTGTAATATTTGGGGATGTAATTGTTAAATTTTTCGTTTGGTCTTAAGAATAACATTTTTCTGCTTGTTAATTTTCTGTATGATTATTGAGAACCGTATATATACGGCGGTCTTTATCATTATATTAATTGTAAAAGTGTAACATACTTTAAACTTCCGCAATAAATCTCCTAAATATATTGCTATAATTAAAACTAAATTCTGTTTGATCTGTTATTTTAAATTCTATTTGTATCGTATTTAAAAAAAAATAAATATTATGATTCTGTAAAACTTATAAATCAAAATATACGTCTCTTGGGTTAAACAGTCAAGCAGCAGCAGAATTGTTACACTTATGGCACTCAAAAGAACAGTTACATTTACGACACTCTAAAGAATACTTCTGCCTAAGCCATTGTAATGAAACATAAGACACTAAAAATTGACAATCGAGATCACACTCAACAAACCACTTTAGGTATTAAAGGTAAAAAGTATGGAAACATATTTTCACATAAATTAAACTTTTAATACATACAATTGTTTCTCCATTTGAAAATGCAATTTAGTGTTAATATATATTAAAATTTTGATCTCATTAGCTCCTTTTCAAACTTAACAAACATAGCAAAATTTTTAAGTTCTATGTGCACCTGAAACGAAAATGCTTAGAAACGTATCAGTATGAATGAAATCAGTTCATTCTTTCAAAGCAGCGAACGATTCGTAGATAATTTTTTGTTGCCAAATCGGGAAACAAAAACTTCAGGCTAATACGTATACGTACGACATCGAGATTTGAATTTAATGTAATATAACAGCTTTTCCTTATAAAGAAATTTGGCAATAACATATGGTATCAATCATCCTAACATGAGACAAAAAAGCTGCCAACAGCAAATACTTATTTAAAATCCCGAAATTAACGAAATACGTTTTTGACAAACAATGACGTCACACGCAATCGCGTGCTTTTTTTTTCAATGTCAGAATATGATCTTATATAATAATAATATATTTAATGATTGACAATGCTATTTTTATTTCATATTTTGCAAAACTTACGAATTTTTAGTAAGAAACTCTACAATTTGCAAGGAGGCAGTGGCAACACTTTTCGAAGTAAAGCAGATTTTTATCTCCAGGGCTCGAAACTGTTGCCACTCGGAAAAATTGAATTCGAAAATTGGTGTTTTTCGAGATTTTAATTAATACCTCGGCTGATTAAAGACGTAGGAAGAAGTAAATGATCGAAATGTTTTCCCGAAAATTTTTGGAATCCCGGGGTACCTCTCCCGAAACTCCCCGCCGTCCCAGAGGAGATAACCCCCCCCCCAAAAAAAAAGAAAACAGATTTTAAATACACAGCGGCAGCCTTTTTAATAAATGACATTTATTTGTATTTTTTGCTAAGAATTATCCAGCTTAAAGCATTTCTTTATTTATGAACTGAAAGACAAACTGTAATAAATGCTGTGAGTATGATATGTATATCGACTACATTGTTGGTTTGGATTAAAAAATGGAAAATTGAAAAAAAAAGTGCAGAATCACACACTGCTTCACGCGTTTTTAGCGAAATAGCGATGCAGGCATCCATTCAGTTATGTTTAGCAATTTTTATATAAATTATAATAATGATCTGAAATAGTTATTTACTCTTATGCTTCCATTCAGTCACGTTTAGCCTTTTTCTTATAAATTATAATAACAAAAAAGTATTATATGAAATTAACCTTTCATCTAAATTAAAACATCAATCTTAAATAGTTATTTACTATTATACTTCCTTTCTTGCCGCAATTATTAGGGTTGCCGCAATTAATTTTGGCAGCATTGGTATCAACAATAGTTTGGCCCTCGAAACCGAATAGTACCCATTTTTGTTTAAAAAATAAATGTTTGAATTTGATTCATATATAATCGATTCGTTGGCATTTATTTTAAATTAAAAATATAAATAAAAACATCTTAGTATGTCATGATGTATTAATTGCAAAGTCCCATTCAACTGAAAGAAAAATTTGAAAATGTTTCTTTATTGGAGTTTTAACAAAATTACCTACCCCGCGATAAATATCCTAATTTTCACAATCATGTTTTATTAATGTCTTCAGCTTTTGGCAGTACCTATATTTGTGAACAATTGTTTTCAAAAATGAAGCATACAAAAAACTAAAATACGACGAAGATCACTGACAAACATCTTGAAAATGCATTCAGAATTGCAACCTCGTCCATTGAACCCGATATCGATTTGCTTGTTCAACAAAAGCAAATTCATCCATCTCATTAATTTGAATTTTTTCCATTTTAATGAAATCCAAACTAAATTAAACTAAACTTTTACAATTTAATGATAAATATGTACCTATACATATCTAACTCAAATTTTAAAATATAAGAATGAAAGAAGTTAATTTATTTTAATAAAACACCATAGTTTAATGGGTTATTCAATTACGGCAAAGCACACGAGGGCTATCTGCCTAAACGGAGGGATGCCTTCGTGGAGGACTTTCTAATAAAAACACCACAGAGTTAATTTTTATTTGAATTTGTTGTTTGCTGTATGTGGGGCTTCGCAAATGTTTTCCTTTGCAATGCGACTCTCAAACGGTCATAGGCCAAACCCATGCATTAAACGATTAAATATTAAATAACAGCGACGGGTTTTTATTTCATGGACTCGTAGACTATATGCAATATGCGGTAAATCTTCAAATTATGGTAATTTGGCGATTTTTTGGCGAAACTATGGCGACCAACCCTGCTACAGCAATCTGCAAGTTTTTTTTTTTTTTTTTTTTTTTTTTTTTCTCGGACGCAATTTTGTTTTCACGAAGTAAAGTTTTTTATTATTTTTTTTTTTAACTGAACATTTTTTCCAACAATCTGCTAACCGAATTACGCTTATGCTAGAACTTTTATGGAACAAAAGTGCTTAATCATGACAAAGATTAGGCGCGAAATTGGGAGAAAGAGTAGAATCGTCCACTGCTAGCCGCGTTTTTAAGAATTGCATATACACGGTATCCATGTACACGTAGATCTATTTTCACTTAAAAAAAAACATCCTAGAGTTGTACAAAAATGGCATTGCGCACACTCTTGACTTTATCCATGTACACATCGACCTATTTTCACTTAAAAAGTCAAAGAAAATTGACAAAAATCCAATTCTTCTTACTCTTGTAAAAAGCGCCAAACAAATAAGTGGGCGATTCTGCACTTTAGCAGCGAAATTGTTTCTAAGTGCTTATTAGCTAAAATCCCGATCGGAATTTTCCGGAAAATATCAAATGACATGTCTCATAATCTCTCATTTCTCGGAGACAAAATAATCTGCGATTCGAACTGTGTACTTCTCAGATTATTGCTGAAGTCCTAGCTAGTAAACTTTATCGCCTTACCAAAATGTCGCCAAACTACCTGTTACCATATTCCAAAGATTAGCACAATATGCTTTTATGCGAATATGCTCTTTTACTTCAATTTACAAAAAGCCGAATCTGTAAACAAAATAAATATACGATTATTAAACGAATTACTAAGGAAATAAGAGAACGAATGAAAAATAATAAAGGGTTTTGAATATTTTACATGTCCAGCTTTGGGCAGCGACGCTTGCAGCTTTACTTTTCTGCCGCCCATTTGATATTCCAGCTTGGGTGCTTAGACTTGCACAACCATTTTCTAACCGAAGTTAAAAGGCGCCATTAAATTTTGAACCAGCTTAGTAATGTCGGTGCTTACGTATTAACTAAAGGTACGAACTTAACGGTGGCAAGTTGGTAGTTTTCGCGCCTTTTTTTTTATAAAGGTTCCCAAACCGCCCATACTTATCGAAGTTTGTAAACATGATCAACATATGAAGAAAAAAAACCTGCTTTAGCAATACTACATTATAAAGAATAAAACACTTACGTTCCTCTGCAAATCTGTCATTCTTCTCCGTAAATCTTCGCTCGAAGCTCGCAGTTATCTGTTTCGTTTAAAAATCTTCACAGAACTGTAGACACTAGCAAATTCCAGAAGTGTGTTAAGTTGGAGGCAGAAAATATCATCATTTATTTGTAAGAACCACTGGAACCTGGAATACAATAAATGAAAAAGAACGCATACGAAAGTGTCGACATTGCTTGACTGAAGATCTGTAATCAGCATGTTTGTTTGAAGAATGGTTTTGCACATGGTTACCAGAAATTGGCACATTCTGAACATTTGGCGACTTCTTCTCGGGTGTGGGCAATAACGCGTAAATACTGCTAGCCAAATATGTGTAGGGTGTATCTATGATGCGTTGGCTATGGCTGCATGGGCGTTGTAATTTCATATTAGTTTACTACCTGTAAACGGCAGAGTTTTGTAGTATGCATTGTTTAAAATCACTTTTAAATAAAATTGTTTATTTAAAACCTTCGCAGAAATTTGCCGTATAGCTGAGTTTCTTAAACTTTTTTTCAGTCGCGACCCTTTTTTATGACTGAGAATTTTTCTCGACCCCCAGTACCAACATAAAATTTTGTAAGACCCCATAAGTATGGCGCAAATCTGACACACGCGTGAGTGAAACTGTCAATTTTTCACCTGTACGGCAGATTTCGGTCATTAACTTTAATTTCTAATTTTAAGACATACAAAAAAAATTTTAATAAGTAACAGACGAAAAAAAATAAAAAATTTTAAATACGTAACAGACGGAATGACAGCGTCATGTGCAAAGCGAGGAAAATGAAAAGTTTACATTATAAAAAATCTGATGTGTACACCACACGACTTCCCTGTACGGAATATTAAATTATAGGCATTTTTTCTTGCATTTCATTCAAACTTATTGGATTGAATTAAATCTGCTTCGCCGACAGCGCATAAACCACAATAGATTAAATGCATTCTTTAAAATTCACTCTAGTATTTGTTTACCATAGCGATATTCTGGCGCTAGATTCACTTAACACTATTAAATTTCGTTCATATTATAACTCATAATGCACAAAATTGATATCATTTAAAGAATAGAATTATCTAATCGTTGCCACGTGTTCTATTCAAATACTATAATAAAGCTAGAGTGATGTATACACGAAATTAAGCAAACAAAACAAAAAAGAAACAGTTTTTGAGTATTTCTCATTCAATTAATTCAGTTCTCACTTCGCGAGAAGGCGAAAATACATAAAAACTCAAAGTATTTATAGTAAAAATTACGAAGTAAATCTTAAACACTTATTTCCTCGAAAAAATTAAAGAAAAATTAATTTTTATTAATAATTTTTAATAAATAAAAAATGTCATTATTAAAAATGTCATTATTAAAATGTCATTTATTAAAAATTATTTAAAAATAATTTTTAATAAATGACATTTATTTGTATTTTTTGCTAAGAATTATCCAGCTTAAAGCATTTCTTTATTTATGAACTGAAAGACAAACTGTAATAAATGCTGTGAGTATGATATGTATATCGACTACATTGTTGGTTTGGATTAAAAAATGGAAAATTGAAAAAAAAAGTAAGAAATTTATTCACCCTTCCGTTTAAGCTAGGTATTATTTAAAACTAGGAAACTGTAAAAACGATTTTGTAATAGGTATTCAAAATTAAGAACTACTTTTATTTACTTAAAGAGGCACAAGGTCGTTCTGGATAGGGTCAGAGAGGTAAGAGTGCTTTATAGTGTAACATTTATTTATTAGCAGGTTCAAGTTAGACACGGACATTACATTTAACTTTAATAAAATTACAGAGCAGGAGTCTGAAACAACCTATCAGGTTAAACATTTGGCTTTTTCCTGAAGTCCTTCTCTTCCAACTTACCAGAGGGCAGCCTTGTTGTTGGAATTAGTCCAACAGTATTAGCAGCAGAGTTTATATTAAATGATTGGTTACAATGTGAAAATATTCGTGTCCAATTTAATGCGCTCTCTAATTTTACGTCTTAGGAGTATGAATAAAAAGCATGAGTGAAATTCGAAGTAACATGGCTGCTAAATTTCTGTAACTGCAGCATATTCGTCATATTTGTCTTCCATTATATCTTCATGCACATCATCGAATTCTGTTGCATTTTCACTGTAATTTTACTCTGATTCATAAATATTGTATAATCATCTTTCGCTCCTCCTATATTGTTAGATGTACTACATATTTAACATCGGTATCTACCTTCTTTTAAAAGTAATCGTCTGTACTATTAAAAGCTATGCACGTTTGTTTGCTTGCTTGTTTGTGGCATTATCTCCTCCGGACGGCGGGGAGTTGAATTGCGAGAGAACTACTCTCGGATTACAAAAAAAAAATCGTGGCAAGCCAGTTCGACTATTCTCATCTTCGTACGACTTTAATTAGCAGAGATGTTTTCATTTCCTTGTACGAAGTAAAAAGGAAGTATTGTAATCGCGAAAAATTTCGGGTATCATAGTTCAACGAAAATACCGATTTTGATCGCTATCCAATGCAATTTAATGATGTTTTTGCGTGACATCCACAAGCGAGGACAGAATAAAGGACTCTTTCCCCCCCAAAAAAAAAATTATAAAACTGATTGAAAATGAATTCTGAAGAGTGCATACGTATCTCGCATAACTCTAAAACGAGTAGCCTCAGAGCGGTGAAATTTTGTACGTAGGACTGTTATAACATGTAGATGTGCACCTCGAATTTTGGTTGCAATCGGCCGCACCAAAAGTATATAAATATATGTATATATATACTCTGTTACCCGGCTCAGTGATCTCAGTTTCTTTATTCTTATATATTTGTAAATTGCGCATCTTTTGCTTTAAAAATGATAGAATTATGTTGTTTTTATCTTCCTGTTAAGGGTTTTTATGCATTTAGTAAATCTGCATGCAATATTTGTGGAGTTATCAATCAACAATTTAAAAGTTGTTTAAGTTCAGCTAAGCCTAATTTTTTAAATATAGCAGCCATATTTATTTACATTTGAAACTTAGCAGACTAGTGGACTTGTTGCCAATCTAGATAAACTAAGCTTCGAAACAATAAAGCAACATCACCTTTTATTATTGCGAATTAAATCATGCTTAATCCATTCTGGAATTTATTCGAGGAAATAAGTGTTTCATATTTACTTCGTAATTTTTAATAAAGATATTTTGAGTATTTATGTATTTTTGCCTTGTGGGGAAGTCAGAACTGAATTAATTGAATGAGAAATACCGAATCGTCTGTGAACAACTGTTTCTTTTTCGTTTTGTTTGCTTAATTTCTTTTACACATCGTTTTAAATTTATTATGGTATTCGAATAGAACATGTGGCAACGATTAGATTATTCTTCAAATGATATAAATTTATATGTATTCTGAATTATAATGTGGACGAAATGTAACACTGTTAAGTGTACCTAGCGCCAGAGTGTCGCAATGGTAAACAAATATAGTGAATTTTAAAGAGTGCGGTTATTCTATTGTGGTTTATGCACTATCGACGAAGTAAATTTAATTCAATCCAATTTGAAATACAAGAACAAATGCGTATAATTTAATATTCCGTGCAAGGAAGTCATGTGGTGTACACATCAGGTTTTTAAAAACTGTGAAAACGACAATTTTCGCCCTCATTTTTCCGAGTGGCAAGAGTCTTCCACGCTGGAGATAAAAATCTGCTTTACTTCGAGAAGTGTCGCCATTGCTCGCTTTCACATCGTAGAGGTTGTTACTAAAAAATTTGTAAGTTTTACAAAATATGAAATAAAAATAACATTGCCAAGCATTAAGCATATTAGTATTATTATAGAAGGTCATATTCGGACGCTAAAGAAAGCAAGCGATTGCATGTGACTCTACTGTATGTCGAAAATTGTTCGCTAATGTTAGCATTTTAAATAAATAGCTACTGTTCACAATTTTTTGTTTCCGGTTAGTACAATTGAAACGATATATTATTGCCACGTTAGTGCTTCGTTAATTCTGAGAAAATGTTGTCGTATTACATTAAATTTAAATCATGAGGTCATACGTATTAACTTGGTGTCAAAAGTTTTTGTTTCCTGTTCCAGCAATAAAAAAATATATTTATGAATTTAATTGTTGCTCGGAAAGAATGAACTAATTTCTTTAATAATGAAATGTTTTCATACATTTGCTTTTCAGATGTACGTAGAACTTGAAAATTTTGCTTTGGTTGCAACCTGCTAATAGGCTTTAATTTTGTACCTTCTGTTAAGCAGATTTTACGTGACCTGCTGTTTTTATATAAACTAAATTTTTCGTTTCACATCAACTGTTTCATTTCCTATCACATCAAGCATTACTGGAGTTTATAAAAAATTAAAAATGTAGTTTGAAATTATAGGCCCGCTTTAAGCCTCGGTGCGCTTTATAGGCGAAATGTACTATGCGTTTAAATAAAAAAAATAATTTATTTTTATCCTATTTTTTCATCACAATTTATGATTCAAGACATCCAAGTCAAATATCTACAGAGGCTGTTCGGACATTTTTTAGACGATTTCGGTAAGCGGTAATAAAAGATTGTTTGCTGCAAAGATGTAATTGCAATTGTACTACGTTTTTAAAAGTCAAAATTATCGTCTGTGGCTTCAAAGTTTTGTTTTTATTCAAAATGGCGAATTTAACAAAGCAGTGGTTCGAAGGCTACATTGACGCTCTTTCCGAAGAGAAATATGCATTTTTTGATCTGTCCAAAACTTCCCCGACGAGCAGGCGTTAATGGTATACACCTTACGGATCGTCGTACAAACAGACCACCATTGTGCAGCCTCCTGGCTATGGTAACACGCTTGTTCCATATGTCTTGAGACTTTCCCGATAAATTTCTCTAAACAGGAAAATGTTTGAAAATCTTCCATTTCATGGAATATGTGTATGCACTTAATAGTTAAAAAATATGAAGCAATAAATATGAAGCAAAATAAAATGAAATAGCAAATTTTTATGAGAATTTTATTTCTGCAGAATGCCTGAAATTCTATATTAAATTTTCCAAACCAAACCAAAGAGGAAAAATCATTTAAAATATAGCCTATTATGCCTCCTTTAAAAAAATTTACTTATTTACAATCAGTTTAATTTTTTTTTAAATAACATTTTTTTCGTGCATAAAGACGACAGCAGCTGATCTGTGCTTGCATGTACCACACATGCGTGGAACTCCTGATTAGTCTCTCAGTCCGCTCTACGTTCTTCGTTCCACTGATAAGCTAATTTTTCACACCAGTGCACAAGTTGAACTGTTTTACTAGAAACCAGTATATTATTTAAGAATATATTATAATATAAATTTATTTTTTCCTTTATTCTGTAAATTATCAGAAAATGAACCTGTTTATTATGGATTACATGCTGATTCTGATATTTTATCTTAAATTGCCCAAATATCTTTAATGGTTTATAGACGCTTTTATTTGTGATCTATGAAGTGAAAACGCATCAGTAGGTAAGAGTCTTTATTGGGCTCTTACCCACCGATGCGTTTTCACTTCATAAATCACAAATAAAAGCGTCTATAAACCTTTTTTATTTATTATAAATCATAAAGGAATAAATTATTTTAAATTATATTCAGCAGTCTTATAGATAAATTTTTTATGCAATTATATGTAATAGTTAAATATACAATCGATTTTGTTTCAGAAATATTGAACGCTTGACGCATGATTTATTCATTGCTTACATGTCATGAATGTGTTAATTCTGTTTTTGTCACGATATAAAAATTGTGTGTATTCAATATCCAATTGTTTTCATATAAATAAATTTTTTATTTCATTATTGTAATTGTGTTGTCTTCAGTTTTTACTCTAAAAGATTTCATACAAATATTTAATATTTAGTTAATTTTTATTAGAGATGAATTTAATTGCTGATGATCAGCATTTTTAATTTCATCCTGTCAAAAAATAAAACTTTCCTTCTGTGATAGGGTTTTCACGACATTTTCATTTCCTGTTTTAACAGTGTATTTTTAAAAATTTCTAGATATTCATGCATTCAAAATCAAAGCATAATGGCAGATATTAATTTTATGACATATACAATTTCGAAAATAATAAACCGTATCTTTAAAATATTCTGCAGTTCAGGAGATTTAAACTTATAACTCCAAAATTAATTCTAAAACGTATAAATCGAAATAACGCAAATTTTAACGTAATAAATTTAGTAGTTTAATAAATTTTAGCGTAATAAAATTTAAATGTATAAATTGAAGATTAATTCTAAACAGAGAATTGTATAACTAATCAACCGCGCATGTATATAATGACTTCATGAATTATATCCCCAACCATAGTTAGTTTAGCAATGGACAGTTTTCCTGCCTGTAGCTTTGTAATGCAGTGAAACACATTTACAGTAAATAGAATTCTTTCTAGCCAATTGCTCGTCCTTTTATTACTACCTACATACTGCTCAGAGTGTTCACACATTTTTGGAACCACTTTGAAAAGATTTATATATAAACAAACGAAGAATTTCATTTTCCAATATTCAGTCATAAACCTTTGTATCATTCTTTGGTTGAACTGTCATATTATATCTTTTTTTCCGGGATAAATATAATAATATAATGCATTAAAATGTAGATATATCTGTTTTATCTTAACAGGAACTTCATAAACATGTTAGCTAAGAATTTTATTTTTGCATAACAAAATTTTTTGCCAAGTGAACGGAGAATACCTACCCTCTACCAACTCACAATAAACTTCCCCTCAACATGCAGTTACGTAAGAAAAGTAGCGTTTTCTATTCAGAATAATTGGGGGGAACAAATGCCTCATGGCCTTGTAGGGACGAGTCGAAAATGAAAAACAAAGTCGGGAGTGCTCATGTTATTCTAATTTCAGAATATGAAGAAAAAATATTGAAAAGCCACCTGCATGAATATAACAGCATGTTCGGAGGCGAGCTGATGCTATAAAACGAGCAATTAGCTGGGCAACATAGCGAAACGTGAACCTAATCAGCATTTACTCAGAGAATGAGGCAGCTTACAATTGCCCATATTCGGTTATTCAGATTTTGAGAAATTTGGATACCGTTGTTACTTCTGAATGCGAGAAACACATAGTGGCAGCAATTTGAAAAGTGACAAGACCCTTTCAGTGATTTTTTTCGTGATATTATACGTAGCCGGTATATTTATATATCATTTGAAATGTTCAATCTTGTTTTAAATAGCATTTTCATATAATAAATAAAATTGCTCGTTTTTAACCTTATAGTTAGAATCACACGTCCGGCTACAGATCGGAATCGGAAAGTCTCGTGTTCATATTCCGTCGAAAACACATTTGATAGTCCAGTTTCCTTCACTGAAACAACTTGATGATTCAAAAACTATAAATGTAATTTCCGTTATGTTTTTGATGTCTGAAATGACTATATTTCATGGCTATTTTCTACGGAACTGATAATTAATATATTTCCAAGTACAAACAGAAACAAATTAATCCAAGGCGTAAATACATATTATTTACTTTCATTTCGAAAACACTCGCAATCGTTTTAACTCTATTCTCTCATTCAAAATCTAAAAATAAAAAGTCGTCGGCAGCGATGCAAAGGCATTTTCATTTCCTTGATCGCACTGCCACAAGCGCTTATAAGCACATGATCCTTGATGAAATCCTACATAGAAATATTTTTTTTATTTATTTCTTATACGTCGCAGCAATAATTGGTGAAGTCTTCAGACTCGTATTATTATATCTCAAAATAATTATTCGACTGTATTACAACAGGAGGAGGGTTTCTTTTTTCCAAAAAAATCGTAAAACGCTGTATGGTTAGACAAGGAATTTCACAATAAATCACACAATTGCGGATTATAGACACTTGTTACAAAACTTTCAGTGGAGTGTATTTTAAAATGGTTTACTTTCATTTCGAAAACACTCGCAACTCTTTTTAACTCTTCTCTCATCCAATATCTAAAAATAAAAAGTAGTCTGCGATTTCCATGGCAACGGAAATCATTTTCTTTTCCTTGATCGCACTGCCACAATAGCGCTTACAATTAGGAAAGGAACAATTGCTTTGTATTATTAAAGGAATCTAAAAATTTAACTAATGTAAAAATTGTGTTAGAGATGTGCGGTCTCTTTTAATAGAAAAATACTTTTTGGTTTAATTCATTTACAGCGAATTTCAAAAACTGTCACAAATACATGAAAGTTATTTATTTATGGGTTGCGAAAATACTTATAAATTATAATGAAAGAATATACTCAGTGGTGATTTTTACTACATGGAAGTAACACTAAATGAAATTTATAAAATTTAGAAACATATTTTAAATTGAAGCGCTTCTAAAATGTGAAAATGTAACACCCCAATAACTTTGTGGATAAATGATAAATCCAGATATGTAGTATGCAACATTACGAGAATGAAAACCTAAAAAAATGCTTTCCTAAAATATAAACTTACACAGTTGCTGTAAACCAGGCTATAAAGCAGATAATTATACAGATAGGTGGAGCGGTTTAGACCAGGCTACCAATGCAGAAAGCAAACAACTCAGGAATGAATGTCCTATTCTAATATTTACATCAAAATAACTTACTGCATTCTAGTTATTCATTACTAGAATGCAGTAATGTTTCAGCTTGACGCAAGAAGATAAAGACAATTAAAAAAGTGCGACTACTCTCTCTCTCTCTCTATATGTGTGTGTGTAATGAAAATAAGCAAAATTAGTAGCAATGAAATGTAAGTAGCAAGCCTGTTCCGGTAAGTCGGCAGATAACATGGTAGAAATAGTAGAAGTAGAGTAGAAATCGGTAAAAGCATTTACTGGCCTCAGTAAATATACTCTGCAAAATATAGGAAATATAGTATATAACTTACCATCATTATAATGTTATTCAAGTGCAAAAATTCATCACGCTCAAAAGCAAAAGTGTCTGTTATTGGACATCATCCTAATAGACAAGATAACTTCAGCTCCATCCCAATTGTGAAAGAGAATCAAATCCTACGTTATAAAATTTAAATGTTTTTCGATATAAGTGTATGATTCTAGTATTACAGAATTTTAGCACACAATTAAATTTAATACATTTTTCTCAGTTTCCGAAATTATTTTGGACTTTTGCACTGTGATACCTTACGGCAATTGGGCATTTATCACCCATTTGGCTTGGCATGGCATGCATTTTAGTGCTACAAAACCATTTTTAGAATTATCATGGTACTTAATTCAATCCACACGTAATCTAGCTTATAACTAGTTCTTACAAAATATCGTCTGAAGTTGCACAACCCTATTTCTAGCTTTCAACTTATAAACGCCACCATCAGCCGGGCGGTAAAGTTGCTGGACAAATTTTTAAGGATTCCATATTAACTACTATATATAAAACCAAAAAGTGCATCAATATTGTATTTTTCAGTATTAACTTCATTCTGAAGAATTTTCTGCAGTCTAGTTTGCGTTATTTTATTCATAAGTCTCAAATAAAAACAATTATTCCTTATATGTCATTAGAAAATTAACCAAAAAGGCAGGGACAACAATGTAATTGAAAAACAGTCCTTAGACGTGAAAAGGTTGAAAGCCATACGGTTATGACTATTATCTCACATACACAGCTACTTCGCATACATGGAACATAGCATTCGAAATGAAAAACTCGATATTTACTACAAATTCATTGATGTAACAAATATCTGTCTTTCTACTCCTATGGCTTTAAAAAAAGATGTTATTTACCTTACAGTTTTTCGTTCAATAATACATTTTCATTGTACAAAATTGCATTCATTCCAAGAATACAATTTGTACTTTCCTCTGTATAAAACTGAATGTAGAGAAGTTAAATGTTTAAACGATCCCCAGATTTTCTCAAGATCTCCAGCATGAGTATCCCTCCTTTTCAGCGGAGGGAAAGGGAAGCGCTTTCCACCGCTTCAAGTATCCCTCTAAGAAATGCGTTCATCCAAAATCCCTAAAAATGTTTTTATCGTTAAATTTACTCATGAAAGTGTTTTTCATTACAATAAAAATCCCTACAAATCCTTAAAGATTTACCAAAAAATCCTTAAAACTCCTTAAAGAGGAATAAAAATCCCCATAAGGAATGTTTTCAAAGCAGCCAGCAAAGTATAGAATGCTTTTCCCAAATAATAATAATAAAAAAAAAGAGCATGGCAGAAAAGACATGCGCATAAAAATTAGAAACCGCTGATTCGCTTACGTCCACCATGACGTCGAAGAGGCGAGGCGAGAACAGGGAAGTAGAAGAAAAAATAAAAGAGCAAGGATCAGCAGACTTATATATTTATCTAATATATATCCACTAGATTCGAAGAGAAACTGTATACTTATCCTATTTCTATAAACCTATCCTTTTTTACCCAAAATCTTTTAAAAAGAGATTGTCACATCTTACGAAAGTTACATGTTACCTTAGTATAGAGAGAAATATAGGATAGTAACATATGTGCTTTTTTTTTTGTTTTTGTTTTCGCATTGGCGAGTTGGCGAGCTTGCTTTTGGCGTTTATTTTGGCGAGCTTTTGGAGGAGCGCCGAGAAGCATCGGGGTTTCTTTTCGGGGATTGAGCCATGGAAACCGGTCGGAATACGCGAATGCTTCGATGGTGCCACGGAACCTTCCGCGACGGATGCCCGTCGTCGCAGCGGAATTACCGGGAAGCTTAGAGGCGTTGCGAAGCTTCCGCAGACCGAGAAAATATTTTTGCGTGCTTCCATACCTTTCTCCCGTCGTCGCAGACAAAACGTGGATGCACTGGAATTACCGGAAAGCTTAGAGGCGTCCCGGAACCTTCCGCCAGAGCGGCAAAGGATGCGCGTATCCTGCCGTCGGATTTTACCGGAAAGCTTGAAAGGGTCCCGGAACCTTCCGCGACCGATGGAATATTTTCCCGTGTTTCAATACCTTTCTCTTGTTATCGCATACAAACGTAGATCCCTTCTGCCACCGATGAAATATTTTCCCGTGTTCCAGTACCTCTCTAACGTCGAATAGAATCGTGGATGCACTGGAATTAACGGAAGATTTAGAGGGGTCCCGGTCCCTCCCGCCACCCATGAAATATTTTCGCATGCATGGTCGCATAGAATTGTGGATATAGTGGAATTTTCTGAAATAAGAAATCATTGAAACATGAAAAGTTTACTAAAAATGAAAATTTTCGGTAATTATTACAAAACCAGTACAACGTTTTTTTAATCGACCGTTTCCATTCCAATAACAAAGCCACATTTTCTTCAAAGCAGAAAAACAGAGACGTGCGAAGAAAATGATAAAATATATAAGAGTGATTAAAAGAATGTTGTGGATGGTGCTGTTTTCAACGGTTCGTGACAGCATTTATATTCATGTGATATTTTATATCAAAGTAAAATAATATCCATTTTACGAGTGAAAATGCTGGTATGGATTAAGGAATGCTGTTACCAGTAAAATGTTAAGATGGTCAAACACGTTTGGAGTACCAGACTGAGCTCGTCTTGAGGTAAGAGATTATACTTATTTTTCTTTTTGTGCCTACCTATCTTAACTATTATTCTATGTATTATATTTTGCATTCGTTAAATTTCCCAGGCGGTAAATCGAAGAAACAGGAAAGCTCTTCAGTGAGTTATAATAAAGGCAACCCGAAAAGAATGGGAAATAAAATATGTTTTATAATTTTTTAAGCAGAAAAAAATGTAAAAAGCCCGGAGAAATTTGACAGTAGACTGACCTTATAATCGACGGCATTTTACTGTCTTAGTGACTCCAGGTATTGATTTCATTACATTCGATATTATAAGAGTGCTTTGCTCATCAGCCTAAAAAAGTTCTATCATGTAAATACTGCGTCAAGTGTTTAAAAACTTTTCTGAAGAAAAATGTTCTTTTATTAAATGTGTATTAATACAGTACATGGTCTGCAAAATTTGTAAGTTTCCATGAAAATAATATTTGCAGGTCAGGTATTGTGGTATTGTACTTTAAATTAGAATTCCGGCCGAACGGGCTGGCAGCATCGGCGTTTTCGTGGTTTTTTCTTAATGTTAATTGGAATAATTTAAAGATTGGAATTACTTAAAATTTTTAATAAATGCCACTGATCTCCGAACCTGTTCGACTGGGTCTAGCAAATTATATTTTTAAACTTAACCTAGCTTGACTTCCACAAAATGAGGAAAGGCGACGTGTTCTACAAGAAAAAATTCATCGGAAACTTTAGAACGTTCTTAAAATACGTCTGGATGCTACAGTTCTATAACGTAAAATGGCACTTTAATGACTGCTCCTGGTAGCCCTTTGTCATAACATCTAAGGAAGGAAGGTCCTGTAAAAGTGCAGCAGAAACATGTCACAAGACGGCATATTTTGACGAAAATGTGTCTTCTTTTAATATTTATATAAGATTTTCGTATCACTCAGGGACAGGTTTAAATATCAATGCAAATTTTTTACCAAATTATAAAATAAATACGTAGTGGGTATTGAACTGTATATGGCGTAAGTGCGAAGAAAATTATTTTTAATAATAAAGCTAAAAGGACAAAAAGAGATAAATTAACAGGAATGAGTGCAAACGCAGTCTGGTAGACTGCGAGCTCAGCGAGAGCGTAGAAAATCCTTAGCAAACCCTTTTGGGCAACCGTTGAAATCTGAATATCTTTAGAATTTTCGAAAGACAGCACCGCCGGCTAGATTATTTTTCCGTACACTGTTATGAATGCTCGCTTTGCTATCTTTGAGTTTGTTAATCAAAAATCCATTAAAGCTTAAAATAATATGAAAATAGACAATAAAACGAATTTGATCAAAGTAGACCATATATCTTTACCACAGTTTTTACATTAGTTACAAAATTTACACAATTTTTGGGATAACTTCAATACAAAACAATTGTTTCGTACCTAATTATAAGCGCTATTGTGGCAGCGCGATGAAGAAAATAAAACTATTTTTTAAGTTACCAAGGAAACTGCAGACGACTTTTTATTTTTAGATTTTGGTTTCTAACGGTTTGACTGAATAGAGTTAAAATGTGTCATTAGTGTTTTCAAAATGAAAGTAAATAAAGTTCTTTTTGAAACACTGAAATTTTTTAACAAACGTCTAAAATCATCATCAACAATTTCTGTGAGATTTTAGTAATGCGCGAGTTTTTCAACTAAATATTACTGTGGAATTTTTTGTCCAACCGCACAGCGTTTTGGGATTTTTCTGAAAAAAACTCCTTAATTTCACTTGTAATTCTGCCGAATAATTACTTTCAGATATAATATGAGTCTAGAGATTTCCTAAAATATGTGAATGCTTGAAACATCTACGGAAAATATTACAACAAACATCTTTTTAATAAATTGTTTCAGTGTGAGCTTCTTACGTTTCTGCGCGTAGTTACCTAATTTCTTGTAATCATTAAAATAGTAAGTTTCATAATATCCACGAAAGTACAATATATTTAAATACTGCTTTTTACATCTTAAACAACTCGTTGGAACGTGTAGAGGAAACATAATATTTTCTGTACATCTACAGTTTTAGGATAAATGCATAACTTCTCGGTTAATTTATATATGTAACACACATTTTATATTTGTGTTTTTGAAGTTTTTTCTTTCTTTTTGGCCCTAAGGGCGTTATCACAGAAGGGTTATTAATTTCGTTTCGGCATTTTGCGTCGATTCTTTTTCTGCGTTGATTTAATTTTCAAACTGTTGCCACCAAATATTGACTATTACGCGAGTAAACACGGCATTTCTTTTAAATCATCGAGTTATTGTGGGAAAACAACGATACCTAAAGCCATCAAATTTACAATAACGTAGTCCTCCACCCGCACCTGGAAGACTGAATATTGAATTTTGAATTTGTTTTATTATCTATTTCACATTTTTTAAACTTTAATTAATTTTTGATTAAGAAACTTAACGACAATTTTATTTACACACACATACTCTTTTATTATATGTAGAGATGGATCATTTAAGGATGTTCCTATTGCATCTCTGTTCCGTCGCATCGCCAACACCTCTGTTAACTGAGCTATTTTAAAGAAATAATTTGGAAACTTTAGTAGTATTAGCTAATTTTGTTAGTGATGGATTGTTTGGCCTTTCTTACGATCATTTAACAATCTGTCTATTGCATATTACCATAAAAAATCTAGTCTGCAGCTGTTATAAATATTATTTTGAGATATAATGGGCTATAGGGAAGCGAGATTTCATTTTACACACTCCATTTTCCCATCGTCATGAAACATTGGCACTTAGCTATTTTACGAACTTAAAATAAATTTTGTCTTTCAATAAATCGATTGAATACGAATTTATTTAACAAGGTGAGCTTAACACCTTTTCAACGGGATTTTTTCTAAAAAAGTTTATTTTTAAAAATGCACAGTTTATTTTTCTTTGATTTTTGGACACGTTAAACTTTCATCCTTGCGACTGCTTTTACAAAAAGAATTTGGAAAAACGATAATATTTTGTATTTAAAAAACAATTTAAATAAAGCTTCCGAAAACACTTCTTACATCTCACATCTTTAAAAATGTGATTTTGGCAACAATTTTCCTTATTGAAATTTTTCTTAGGCATATTTTGCCTTGTTGTCTGTGCTCCCAATTCGAAGTGACCGTCAGCTACTTCCTTTTTGTTTTTCCTATGTGATTTGTCGGCATTTCGTATAAAAAAACCTCCAGATTATCATTAAAACACGAATAAGGATGTTATTTTGTATTTTAGATTTTTTTCTCTCTGTGGCCTTTATGTCAAAACTTACTAGAAATAATAAATGAGAATATATTGCTTTATTTACAACGAAGTATTTTCAATATGTGTCCCATAGCAATATATCCTG
The DNA here is from genome assembly GCF_044657685.1 of Stegodyphus dumicola. NCBI lineage: Eukaryota > Metazoa > Arthropoda > Arachnida > Araneae > Eresidae > Stegodyphus > Stegodyphus dumicola. The sequence goes on from NC_140781.1 coordinate 205,563,976, forward strand.
TGTTTAAGAATGCTAAGAGTTTTACCCTGTTTGATTCCCTGCCAACGTGATGGCTGCATGGTTGGCTTCTGCAGTTTTCCTTATCTCGATGTATATTAGGCGATTTCCCATAGAACGTTCTCCGCTAAGCCATCCCTCGCGCCAGGCAGGTAACCATCCTTTTCTTTGCCCTTTTCAAATAACCTAACTTTTACTCAAACAAATCAATCATGAAATGAAATTTGGAAGAAATTAATTTAAATAATTTTTATAAAAATGTCTCGATTGGATATATACTGAAAGTTAAAGAATTTACACCCCACAGATACACCCAAAACAAATATTAAACTGAAAGCTTTCAGACTTTGTATTGCGCCCAAAGGGATCATTTTTTCATTTGAAGACATAAACGTTTGGACAGAATGCGGGCTAATGTCCCTCTGGGTTAAAAATATTTAAAAACAGGGTATTTTATAAATTAGAAAATGAATCCTTTCATATACTTTAATATACTTGAATAGATATTTATGAGGCACTATTAATAAAAATGAGAATAAAGGAAACCCTATGAACAATCCTGAAACGTTTAGTCTGAAATTTAAAATTCAACGTAACTATCGCAAATGACTGAGTGCAGGGTGTGTTCAGGTATCCTTTTAAGGATTTTGCAAAGAATTATATATATAAACAAACGTTATAATTTCATTTTCTAATATATTCCGTCTGAGAGCCCTTTTGTTGAACCATCATATTACATCTTGATTTGTAAGAGAAAAGCCTTTTCCTGAAAACATCAAGGTTGATTTTATGCCACTTCTCTTTCACAATGTTCCACAGTCCGTCCAATGTTTGGGGATGCCACGTATAAAGAGCTTGTTTTAAAAGTACAAATGCACATTAATCCATAGGAGACACATCAGGAGATTTGGTGGATATGCATCTAGAGGGAATAGCTTCAACTGCGGTTTCATATCTCACTTTTTTCAAAACATAAAGCAGTAGATTTAGAGGTATGGTTTGTAGCCTTATCCTGATGGAACTTAATACAGTCAAGATTGTTTGGATAAAGAGATGGAATTCCGTCTTTTAATATAGGTGTTTAAAGTTATTTCTGATTGTAATCCGAATTGATTTTGATATTTTTTTTTTATTTTTCCTTATTTTAAGTTTCCCCTTATAAAAGAGTCCAGTAAGAACAATAAAACCTTTAGAAAAAAAATTTTTTTTTCTCTGAACCAATATATTAAGTCTTTTGCTCCTCTTTCTCGGCAGTAAATTCAGGCAGTGATTATGAAGAAAATTTTTCACCAGTAGCGAAACACACTACAATTCGAGTTTTCTTAGCATGGCATCATATAATAATGCCAAGGTACATCAACTAGATGTTAAAACAGCTTTTTTGAATGGCAAGTTAAATGAAGAAATATGTATGGAACAACCAGAAAGATTTGTAGTTCGAGAAGAAAGACATAAAGTTTATAAATGGCAGAATTCGATTTATGGTCTGAAATAAACAGCTAGGAGCTAGACTGCAGAAATTCAAATTACATTGAAGAATCTTGGGTTCAGTCAAACTAAAGCAGATCTGTGTCTTTTCGCAAAAGAGGATCGTCACCGAAGAATCAATTGAATTGTACATCTTGATGATATCCTAATAAGTTCTACAGAAGAAGCACTAATTCTTCAAGTAATTAACGATTTAATGAAACGTTATCAAATAACACATCTTGGTGAAGCTAAATATTTCTTAGGCATGGAAATAAATCGAAAGGAAGATGGAAGTTATCTCTTATCTCCGGAAAACAAAATAAATCATCTAGTCAAGCAATTTCAACTTGAAGAAGCGAAACTCACTGTAGTACACCAATGGAAACAAATTATTATAGTCTAAACCGGGAAGAAAATCTCCTAATTTCAAATGATAAATTCAAGCTTATTGGGAGTCTTTTTGTATATATCGTCTTTCACAAGACCAGATATCACAGTTTCAACTCGCATACTTAGCAGAAATTGTAATAATCTACGTCAAAAAGACTAGAATGCTGTAAAAAGAATCATTAGCTGTTTAAACACGACAAAGCATTTATCTCTGGAAATTTCGTCGAGTGAAGAACCTAACCTTACAGTTTATTCAGATGCTGATTGGAGACCAGATACTGAAGATAGAAAACATCCCCATCAGGAAGTGCAAATTTGTTAGGCAAAAATTGTATTTCGTGGTTTAAAAAAAAATGCGTCTCATTATCCTCGGCAGAAGCTGAATATGTTGCACTATCGCAAGAATTACTATGGCTATTAAAATTAACAGAAGATTTTAATCTACCCCAAACTCTTAAAGTTTTCCAAAGATAATGAATCAACAATAAAATTGTAGAATCCGAAAAATTTAGTATTGATACAAAATTTCATCATATATGCGGCTTGCATAACAAAGGAATAGTAAAATTTTATCTTTCAACATAGCAATTTCAACAGAGCATTTTTCAGTTGTATTTAATTATTAAATACAATAATTTTAATAATTAATACAATAATTTTAATAATTAATACAATAATTTTAATGGTTAAATACCATATTCTTTGCTTGTAATAATTTGCTTCAGCCAGAAGTATATTTTGCTAATTCATGTTACAGAGATTTATCTTAAGTTAAATAATTCTCCTGCAAATAAAATTCAGAAAATATTTATAAAATTTATCTTTTTAAAGGAATTCTGCAAACTTACTATTTCTAGGAGAGCAAATGGATCTTGCATTGCATTGAAATTCTGAAAAAAAGAAATGTGAAAAGGTAAAAATAATTATTTTTATTCTTTTATACTTAAGGAATATTAAAATCATATTTTAAGAAAAGAAAAAAATCTGAAAGCTTTTTTCAGATTTTACATTACGCGCAGAGGGGCCTTTTTTAATGTTTTATGTGTTGCCTTTATTTACTAGATATCATGTTCTTCGCGCTTAAACGATGAAATTCAGTTCAATAGTAATATCGCAAAATAAGTTTAAAATGAGCCTATCTTTAGAATTTCCGATACACAGTCTCGGGCGCTGGAGATTTTTTTTTCCGTGTAGTGTTTCCATTCCTCGATTCCTCACTTTGAAATCATAGAGTTTCTTAATCAAAAATTTTTAATGTCTGGCAAAATATAAAAGAGATAATAGAACAAATTCCGAATAAGGGCTTCCAGATGCCCATATTCGCTGGAGGATTACGTTAGTCAGAATTTTATGGTTCTAGATACCGTCCTTTTACTACAATGTGAGAAACACATATACCTTTATCTAGATGCTTCATTACTTAATTTCTTTAAATATAATATAGGGCTGTAATATTTGGTGGCAACAGTTTGAAAAGTGAATTAACGCAGTGAGTGAATTGACGCAAAATAGCAAAACGAAATAATTAGTGCTTCTGGGTTAACACCTTTCGGGCTAAACATTACGAAATTTTGTTTTGTTTTCTGTTGAGTAAAAATAATTCTTGCTTAAAATTTCAAATATTTTATGCGTGGTTGTTGTTACTAATTTCACTTTTCTTGAAATCAAAGCACGCCCACGAAATTCAAGGTGGTTAGGAGTCAAGATTTGCGCCTGTTGGCAAGAGCCTTGGCCACAAGTGGTTATATTCTCTGATGCTTCATGAAAAGCTTTTGGAGCGGTTGCATACTTTAGGTACAAGACATCGCATGGCACTTTTAAAACTAGCTTCATAGTTTCTAAACCACGAGTTGCGCCAATTAAAAACGTGACGTTGCCCCGACTGGAATTAATGGGTGCAGAAATTACAGCAAGAATAGCCAAATATTGTAAAAATCCTTTTTTAAATTTACAAAGATTATTCTATGGAGTGATTCAACAATTCTGCTACACTGGATAAAAGGCACGGCATCTACGTGGACGCAATTTGTTTCAAACAGAGTATTAGAAATTCAAGAAACTACAGATTCCACTGCATGGAGACATTGTATAGGTAAAGATAACCCTGCGGACTTGTTAACAGGAGATTTAACTAGTAAAGATTTGCTAACTTAAAAAAAATGGTGGCAGGGCCCAAAATGGTTATTGTACCAGGAGAATACTTGGCCCCAGCCGAAGAGATTTGAATATGACTCAATAGACCAGGAGATTGAAGCTGAATATATAGCTTGTGCTGTAATTAGTTCCGCAATTGTTTCCAAACAGATAATTGATGTTAATAAGTTTATTGCTTACGCAAACTACTGAAGGTGACTTCTTGGGTATTACGATTTGTTGATGTTCTTTGAAGAAAAACTAGTACAATGGGTCTTCTTACTACTAAAGAACAAAATCGCGCTGAACAGTTTTGGGTAAAAGCTATTCCCCGTTTTCCCTCCTAAACGAAAGAATAAAAACAAACAATATATTCTATTGATAACCTGTGCTGTTACAAGAAGTGTTCATCTGGAACTAGTTAGTAATATGACATCAGATTAATTTTTTGCTTGCCTTTCGACGTTTTGTATCTAGAAGAGGGCTTGCAAAGTAAAAACAGAGTCATCGGTTATCAGGCGTCCTGTACAACTTTTGCACAGTTTAGAACTTCAGAACTAAAGTTTCATCTTCAGTGTTAATTTACAAATATGTATTGTGAGTGCATCTTTTGTGAGTATTCTCTTAGGGGGTCATTGAATAATCTTCTGAAAAAGGTGAATATTGCTTTTTTGAATTTGGATAACTTTTTTTTTTAAAATTTTCTAATGTTCCATTTAAATTTTCTCTTGTGTCTGGAACTCGAGTGTTTTTGTTGTACGCGTGTATACTGTTTATATACAAGTTCGATGAACGCCTGTGGTTCATGAGGGGGGGAAGTTGTTAAAAATAAAGTGATCATGTAATCAGACGGCGTGATTAACGGTCGTCTGAATTCTTTCCCGGCAAGCCTTGACGTAAATGTTTATGTAAACGAATCTTTAGAATTCTATGTAACGTACTTTTTGGCTTTACTAGGCTAGCTTTTTATTTCTTGTTTCTCGGATTAATTGCACTTGGATTTTTCAGTATAATATGTTTTTGTATGTGATGTGAATAAAAAAATAAGGAAAAAACTGAACAACATGTTCTTCGTGCAAGAATCTCGTTTAATTTACTAGTGATATTTTTTTAGCCAGTACACGGATTCTAGTTCAGATAATTTTAAGAAGTTTTTGGTTGCTGTTAAGGAATTTTGTTTGGCAGAAGACACGTAAATAAGGTAAGTGGATATTTCCTTCATGTAGTGCTAGGATGAATTTCCTTTTTTATGTTATTTCATTGTTTGATTTAAAATAAATGTAGTTTATTGAGATTATATATTTTTTGTTGGCTGGCCCTTTGACTTTTTAAGTGAATATAAATCGATGTGTACATAGACAAAGTCAACGGGTGCGCAATGCTCTGATGTTTTTTCAGTGAAAATAGGTTGATTTGTACATGGATACCAAGTTTGTGCAATTCTTCGACTTGTTATTTTGGATTTGTGTAGCAGCGATTTTTGGGGCAAAAATTGCCGCTATACAAATCCAAAATAACAAGTCGTCCAAGAATTGCACAAACTCGGTGTCCATGTTCCGCCAAAAATCGCCAATTATCGCTAAGGGGCACCCGTAAATATATTTTTAACTTTTATATATGATAATGTATCTCAAAGATAATGTAATGTAGAAGATAATGATAATGTATACATTGATAATGTTTACCGATTTATGATCATTATGGATTTTTTTCGAATTTTTCTATAAATAAGGTGTGAAAACCACGAACTTTCACCCCATGTGTGTTACTTTCTTATGTGTAAAAAAAATCTCCAAATTGCGCCAAGGTGGTTGCGTTAATATTCAAGTTCCGAACGTGCTATGAGTTTAGAGTGAAAAATTTACATCAAGTAAAATACAATTTAATATAATTTATTTCTACGTAAGTTCTGAGTTTTATATTTGAAAATTAATAACTAGATCATCTCAATAGATTTTTCTTCCTACCGTCATGCAACGATCTAGATTTAAAATTTTTTAATGTTTATTCATAGAAAAGATTGAGAAGCCAATCATTGGGTGTGAAAATTTATAAACTTAAAATCTAGGACTCAAATTATAGAATAGTACTTATTTAAAAAAATTTTTAACAGTTAAGTTATTGTCCGTTTATAGCCATGAATTATTTATACTGCTTTCGTTAAATTATAAATAGTTTTATACGTATATTAGATATCGAATAAAATAAAAACTATTGCTAGAATAATTATATATATTATTTTGTGGGATTATTTCCCGAAATACAGTAAAAATCTGGACATGGATGTCTGAATTAACTAATAAAAATATTGCCTAATCCTTTAACGTATTTAAATATAAACTAAAACTGAATCTCTTAACAGATGGGCAGTTTTAGCAAAATGATAAGAGATCTCAATTTTCAGTTTTTATTTTAAATTCTTGGAATGTAGAACTTGTAACTGAAGGAAAAACAAATGAATAAGAAAAACACACTATCAATAATTTATAAATAAATTATTTCATGTGTAACATTTCTAGAGAAATATAAAGTTATAACATTCGAATTTAATATGACAACTAATCCAGACAACTGCATTGCCTTTTGAATAGGAAAAATAAGTGCTTATTGAATGTAAGTGAAGGAACTTAATGTTTTTGTTTACATACTATTTACAAATTATAGCAAGTAACTAAGAAAGTTCGTGCGGTTTTTAAGAACAGTTACTTGCGGTGCTTAGTGTGATCAAACTGATTCTGATGACGTCATACGTTTATATTCCTTTCAAATCTTATTTAGTAGAGATTCAGTGTATCGAACGTTTCGCTATCGGTTTTGTAGGTATTTCAGTCTTCGAAGAAATACGTCGGTGGGAAAGGAGATTTTGAAGCCTATTTTGCTTTACAAGTACAAATTAGGAAATAAAGCTGCAAAGGCCGTTAAAAGAATATGCTGTGTGCTTGGAGAGACATCAGTGAGAGAATAGACTGCTCAAAAGGGATTCAGTTGATTTTCATCCGGAGACGAGAGTCTTGAAGACAAACTTTGCGCTGGTCGTCCATTCGCCTTCGGTAAAGTCCAGCTGGAGGAGGAAATCAAGCAGAATGCCAATTAAAAATGCCCAGGAACTTGAATACAGGTTTGTAGTATCTGACGAAACCATTCGACCATATCTTTATAGACTTGAAATAATATGGGAACTGGGCAAGTGGCTTCCTCATGTCCTGTCCGAGGAAAACAAGCTCTAACGACTTAAAATCTGCTTGTCGTTGCTGTCGTGTGCTTCACAAATCTTGACAAGTGATAAAAATGGATCATGCATGATAACCGGAAGGTGAAAATCATTGGTCGACTTCTGAATCACCGGTCTATGATTGGCTCCTAAACCGGACATTCACCAAAAGAATGCTGTGTGTTTGGTGGACTAGCCCTAGCGTAGTCCACTATGAACATCTGGAAAGCGGATAAACCATAACAGCCGAGGTCTACTCTTCACAAGTGCAAAGAGGTTTTAGCTGCACTGTGCCAGAAACAGCCAGCTTTGGTCAACAGAAGAGGAGTTCTCCTTCTCCAGGTTGATAACAGACCTCACATTGCAAAAGCGACCAACTAGGTCATCAAAACACTGAGCTAGGAAGTTTTACCTCAGGCACTCTATTTCCCGGGCATCGCCCCATAGGATAGACTGTTTTGGGCCATGGATTTTAGCTGTAGAAACAGCAATTTCGAAAACGCGAAAATGTCACAACGCCTGTGTCACAATTTCTGGACTCAAGAAAAAATAAATTTTTCAAAAAGGGCATTTTTGAGCTTCTGTCTCGTTAGGAACATGTAATTGAAGCCAATTGTGATTATTCCGAAGAATGAAATGGGCGTTTAAAATTTTTGTGGGCTGTTTTTAATGCGTGAGGAAAACCGTACGAACTTATTGGTTACCTGCTAGTGTAAATTGTATGCAAATTGAATAGTATTTTTTAAATACGATCACGCTGGCAATTCATCGATTACTTCAGTCTGGTATAAAATCTTAGTAACATGCAGTTACGAATCATGGTTAAAGTTCGGTATGACGGATTTCTTCGTTAACACGACATTTCTGGCAAGTTCGTGGTTGATCTGTAAGGTAGCTTCAGAATTTAAAACTGATTTAATTAATCATTAATTTAATCAGTAATGTAAATTTAATCATTAATGTAAATTCGAAGCAAATTTGCCTTTCATGTTAAATAATGTAAGAAAATTAGTTTTGTATAAGTATGTGCCTAAAATCAAACACATATCCATGTTCTTATTTTTACTGAATAAAAACAATAAAACTAATGTTATTTGCATAAATTAAAACGCCTTAAATCTATTTTGTAATCAACCGAAGGCTCAGGCGCGAAGCACATGGAGAACAGGCGCCTGTGCTAAAAGCCACATCTTGTGTCTAACGCATGGAGAAATGACATGACTTTCGTACCATAACATTAGGGAAAGTTGGCTGAGAATTCTAAAAATAGGATTCTCGATGTTGCGATGAGATGAGCCTTGCGTATAACACCTTCAGGAGGTACTCCGACTAACAGACAGTAAAAACTGCGCTGGTTGAAGAAGGTCGAATGCGAAAAATTGAAAGGTGAGTTCTGGGAATAACTGCGGGAATTTTCTGTGTTCCTTTTGGTCCGTCATAGGGAGAGTGCTAAATCTTTACTAATCTTCAGATTCTGCGAAATTAATAAGTAACATAGCTGCTTGAAAGCCTGTTTGTAATTTTTTGCTGGATTCTTTGCTGCTCTGATTTTATTAATGCGTGAGATGATTCGAAGTTGGGAAAACGTTAATTTTTTCATCTTGAATCCGTTTAATAGCATCGTTCGTGTCTTTCGGTGGCGGGGTAATTTTTCCTTTCACTTTCTCGCTGTAAGTGGCTTGAAGGGGATTTTTCTGGGCAGGGATCGAGGTAGCCTTTGAGCAAGGTAAGTGTTCCTCGGAGAAGTATGGAAACTTTAGGCTGGGATGGGCTGCTTTGCTTTTCTTTTCAAATCTTTTCTTATACTCGCTGGAACCTCTATAGCTGCTCACGTGACAGAATCATCAGAACATACATTAAAGCTTATCTTCGGGTTTCATGGCGCATTGATTGCTTCGATGTTGTTCACACTTCACGCAACTAATGGGATTACTGCAACAAAATTGAGAATGACCGAATTTCTGGCAGCGGTAGCCTTGGACTGTTCTTTTTCTTTGGGTTGAATTTTTCTATGGTGACGTTGAAACTGAACATATTATTGAGCTGGTGAATCTTACTTCCTTCAGGGGTTCTTCTTAGTTCCAGAAGGTAGATGGGAAGTTTAATATTTTGTTCTTCATGATTTTTGGAAAATTGCTTAACGTTTCAATTGATAGTTCCTGCGGTTAAGGTCTTGGTGTATGGCATCTTCTTAGATGATCATCAGCTTCTTGATGTATGGTATCTTCTTTGAGGTTCTTCATGACGATTCGAATCGGGTTTTCGTATTCTAACTGGTAGGAATGGAAAGGAATCTTTTTTTCGAGTTCATTCATTGCGCTGTAATCTTTGGAGTTTCTTGGTGTATACGAAAAGGGATTTTCCTCTTATTTGGCATTCGTGGGGATCTGTACAATTTAGCGTGAACATTTCATCAACAGTCATCCAATCGATTTCATCTTGTCAGGCACTAATGTTTTTTTGCAATTGCATTATAATATAATTAAGGTCAAGAGAGTATATTGCGTATTAAAAACTCTTGTACATTTATAGTTTGTAATAAATACATGACTTTGTAGAGTCGTTAGTCTTTTTTGTAGCAAGAGACGTGAAAAATGTGCAATGCCCTTGCCAAGAGCTGCCTTATTTAATAAAGATAAAATCATGGGTACTTACGCACAAGTCAAACTGTTTAACTTTACCCTCGATGCACTGGAAGAGAGAAAATAAGATTAAAATGGATTTAAAGCCAGAATCAGAACAGGGTTTGAATTATTTGTTTGATTACTTTATTTAATTTAAACAAAGCCCCAAACTGCATGGCTAAGTTCCATCCATGAAAATCTACCATTCCAACTTTCCTTATGGTCGATATTTACGTAGACTATGCTAATCAACATATTTTTAGTACTTTTGAGAAATAGATCTGCATAATCTACCAAGACTGCATGGTCGCAGACTTCCCTTATGTAACTGGCGGTAAAGTCCCTGAACACTGGTAGTTCGGTCCGAGGTTCGAACCCCGCAAACGGGCTGGCTGCATGGGCGTTTTCGTGGTTTTTCCCATGTGTAACGTGTATACGAGCCAGTTTTCTTTAGAAAGTCCTCCACGAAGGCATCCCTCCCTTAGACAGATAGCCCTCGAAGCTTTGCCATAATCACACACACACACCTTATGTAACTGTTCCAATCGATGTGCAGGCCCACTAGCGACGAGCGGTAAAGTCACTGAACACTGGTAGTTGAACTTGGTTTCGTTTTGGGGCAAATGGGCTGGGCGTTTGCATGGGCGCTTTAGTGGTATTCGCGATGTGTAATGTGTATACCAGCCAGTCTTCCTTAAAAAGTCCTCCACGAAGGCAGTCCTCCCCTTAAAGTGCGCTTTGCTATCTCCCAAACCAAACCAACCAACCAATTGACGTGCAGTGATTGATATCAAGTTAATTCTAAATACCATGCATAAATGAAACGAATTGCCATTAAAAAAACTGATTCTCGATCCTTAAAACAAATTTTGAGAAAGTAATTTTTTTCCCCATTTATACGGAATATCTTCACATATTCATTTTGGTGTTTCGTTTAAATTGAAGTAGATCTTCATTTCATGGCTTTTCGTGCATTTTCTTTCAGCGTGAATAATTCCTCGTTCCTGAAGCCAATTGTACGGAAGATGTTTCATCATTAGGTAAGTCCCAAATGTTTAAATCCATGTTTTCGTAAATATAATAACACAAGAGTTACCGCTACTCTTTTAGAATTTATACTGTCGTTTCCAATTTTGAAAAAGCATTCTTTTTCCTTTTTAAAAAGTCAACATTCTAACAAATTTAACCGGTACGTGTTCTGCCCTTTTCTTCGTATATCGTAAAGCATGTCACACTGCTTTATCTTGCAAATTTTGCAAGAGATTCCGTGCTCCTAAAGTTAGATATTAGACGGTAAGGTTATTTTATATCTACGTTATATTATGCTTCCATAGTGACTGATAAATGGAAAAGGCTGCCGTGTTACTTTGTTCGGTAATATCATTTTAAGAATTCTTCGATGGCTATTGGAAGATCATTTGAAGGTAAAAGAAATTAAAATGTTTTAGAAAGAAACGGCATTTATTAGCTAAGTTACTTAAGGTTAATAACGAATTTGCATTATAATATGATCAAGAAAAGTTGATTTGTAACGTAATAGGTTAAACAGTAGTTTAAGTTAAAATCGTGTAACTTAACGATTACGTAATAGTTTTAACTTAAAATTTGTAACTAAATACTTAAATGCGTGTTAGTGGCCTACGTTTATTTCTGACAAGTTTTGGTACTTATGAACATTTTCTAGAGTTTTCCTTCTTTAATTTATAAAATACATTAAAAAGTAACCTAACTTAAAATAAATGTATATGTGCTTTTCAAGTATGAGAAAGGGAAGTATAATCGTCTAAACAATTGTAAAAAAAGGTGCAGGAAGAAAAAAAAAAAAAAAAAAAAAAAAAAAAAAAAAGGGGGTTGTGGGTTGTGAACTACTGTTATATACGATTCTACTCATCCCAAACTGTTGAGTAATAAAAACAAGAATTGCCAATTTGGTGTAGGTAATCAAACCAATTTTTAAATCTGAGTTTTTTTATCGCCAGTGGTGAAATTTTTGACGAAATTTTAAATCTTTGTGAAATATAGTAGATCTGTGTATATTTAAACAATTCTGATTGGTGGAACTGATTATATTCTGATCTATTCTATTCTGCTCTGATCTATTTTATTCTGATCAATTCTATTCTGATATTGACTCTATTAAAACTTATTTAGATTAACTAATTTTTTATGGTATTACGTACTTCTAAATAAACAAGTATTTTCGGATTTTTGCGAATTGCTGATTTCCAGTAATATTCACGTTTAACCAGTTTTCCAATAGAATTACAATTTGCATTTGATTGAACTTTAACTGGATTTAAGGAAAAATCTACTTGATTCTACACCCAAAAGAAAGCTATAACATTAATTGCTGAATTATTAGAACTCTAACAAATATTAAAGAAGAAAACAGAAAGAAGTGATTTTTTTTTTGTCAACAAAGACAAATTTTTTGTAAGAATTTTCTGTGAAAAATATAAAAATATACATTTTATATTATTAAAAATATTTTTCTGTAGAACGCTATATTTCCAAACTTTCCAGAAGTAAATTATAAGTAGAATTTTATTACTTGAATGATTAATATTTTTTTTTTAGTTTTGTAACCTTGTCAGGCCAACAGAATATTTTCACAACATTCGCATTGCGAAGCATTTCACCCTGTTCTTTGATGCAAATTACAATGAAATTCTTCATATTTTATTTGTATTAACTTGTATTTATTCCCTTAAAGTGATGCCTATTTTTTTAATGTTTTTATATTCAGAAGCTGGGAATAACTTTATTTTAATATTCGGTTAGCTCAATAATTTGTTTAAAAATTAAAAAATTAAAATTTTTAAAAATTTACGCCGATTCTCAATGTTTGACTTTGTTTTTGATAGAGGAACATTATTTTAGATGTGTTTATTTGGTGGTATAAAAACCGTACAGCAAAAATATGATATTAACAGATTTTAACCAATATACCGTATTTGCCAGCGTATAAGACACACTTTTTTTCTTTAAAAATAGGTCTGAAACACGTGCTGCGTCTTATACGCCCATACTCAGTTTTTGATTACATTCATTACTAGAATTTCCTCTATTCAGAGTTATGCGATTTTGAATGGGCCACAGCTTCACGGGATGCTGTAAAACAAAGACAGTTGTTAAATTGTTTAAGAAGTGTGGCATTAGTAATGCACTGGATGGTACAGAGGACAATTTGTTGTATGAGGACTCAGATGCTCAAGTGACTCTTCATTTAGCTCTAATGATGAGTGTGTCTGGATTTTGACGAAGAAGATTAAAAGGTTTTCTTTCTCAGATTGGGTATTTGCAGAAAGTATTACTTTGTATTACTTTATATTTAAAAATTAGTCATAATGAACAGTAATAAAATTTTATCCTTCAAAAATGTGTATAAACAAGGGGGTGCATTTTATACGCCGACAAATACGGTATATTAGAAAGAGAAATCTTATTTCTGAGACTTAAAAAGAATATGACAGTCTAAGGGGAACTGCAGTTGACGAAGCTATAGGACCCATTTACGCCAAATCAACCGGAGAGACTGGTTCTGAAAATAAATCGAGTGGCAAATTTAAAAGGGAATCAGCAGTTGTTTTGCTGAATTTGGGGAAAAATGTGTAAATGGCCTTTAGATTTTATAATACGTGCGAAGGGGCTTTTCTTCATTTACATACACCTATACGTTTGGGCTAATAATATTTAAAAGGAGGATATCTATAGAATTTCGGTTAGACAGGGCCCACCAGAGGCCGAGCGGTAAAGTCTCTGAACACTGGTAGTTCCGTCCGAGGTTCGAATCCCGCGAACGGTCTGGCTGCATGGGCGTTTTCGTGGTTTTCCCCATGTGTAACGTGTATACGAGCCAGTTTCCCTTAGAAAGTCCTCCACGAAGGCATCCCTCCCCTTTGGCAGATAGCCCTAGTGTGCTTTGCCGTAATTAAATAAACCAAACCAAACCATTAGACAGTCTCGCGCACTGAACACAAAAATGTTTTATTCCGTAGTGTTGCCACTGCTCGTATAAAATTGTTGACTTTTTTAATCAAATATTCTTTACAAAATATAAAATAGATTATAAAACAAATTCGAAATTCAAAAAATAACTTGGGTTTCCAGGTGCCCATGTTCGGGTGGAGGACTACGCTATTCAAAACTGAAAGGCTCTAGGTATCTTTTTCTTTTCCCAATGCAAGAAACATACGTACATTCATGCAGATTGTTCATTATTTAATTTCTTTAAGTACAATACCAGACAGTAATATTTGGTGGCAACAATAGGAAAAGTGATTCAACGCTTTTGGTGATTCTACGCAAAATACCGTTTGAAGATTAAGAGCTCTTTTGGGCTAAAAACATAAAAGTCTTAATCCTGTATCACGCGATTATAAGGGAAAAAGTCGTGAGATTCTGAGACGTAATAAAAAAACTATTTAAATTCAAATTGTAGCTTGCAATATGTTCAAAATAAAATTAAATAAGTGAAAAAATTGTAGCCTTTTGAAAAAATACTTCTTAAGGGAGATGGCTAATATTTTCATTACTCACCGGGCAAAATATGCACGACGTACATTAGGATTTGAACCCACATCAAATGTCTCTCACTGCGAAACATAAAAATGTCACATCAAATGTCTCGACTGCCGGTGGCGTTGAGTTTTGAGACTTTTGTAATTTCATTCAGTTCACTAACTACCAACCGGTGCAAGACAGATTGCTATTTTCATAATTTTTTTACTGCATTTTCTTTTGAGCTATACATTCAATCCGTTATTAGAATATTTATTATTACGAATCGTAGTAGTAGTTGGCGAAAATTCATACAGATCTGGTAAGGGAAAAAACGCTCTGATTCAGCACTGTGAAGAGTGGTTCCATCCGTTCTGGGCATTTGGATAAACTTCAAGTAAGGTTTGTCCAAAAATGTATCAGGTACCTCCTTCGATTGTTGCTGAATCAAGCGTTTTACTGGTTCGTGCCGAAAGGCTGCATGCAATGGCGATCTCTGTGTGCTTAAGAATTAAAATATTTCATTAAATAAAATTTAAAAATTGAGTTGTGTCTAAATTTTCGCTTACAACCTGATATTATTAATTTGTCCATTTTATAAAACCGAGTTACAGCTTTTAGAGCAGTTCCTGCACCCTATATTGAAAGCAGACTAATATAATAAGATGCTTTTCGCACAATTTTAGACGATTTTCATTGTAATTACAAAAATATTTTGCCCAACATTTTTGTTTTATATGTTTTGTTACATAATACTTATTCTTCGCTATCTTTGTACACCGTAATTTCCGAGACAATAAAGCCTTTTGTAGTATCGGTTAAATCCAAAAGCACAAAAATACATTGGTGATAGATTAGGAGATTTAGTACGGATAGGAGTGAAGGGATTTGGCCTTGATACCCATTTCTTGTTCCATTGTTTTCCCAAGAAATCAGCACTAGAATTTGACATGTGTTAAACATAGAAAATGCCGTGGTTCGCAAAGCAAATATTTATTACTGAGATATGCAGAGTAATACGCAGAGTTACATGCAAGCAGAGATAAGCATAAGCAGAGTAATACAAGCACTAGCACAGATAAATAAGTACAGGCAGAATAATACTAAGGCAAGCAGAATAATACTAAGCCGCGATAAGTGGTTACAAAGGTTATATATATAACTTTATAACATATCATGGTTTAAGAAATCATAAACAAGACACAATAACTAACCAATCAAAAGTAACATACAGAATGAGATTTAAGTTTCAGAATAACTCGGACCTGGCTGAAAGCTAATGAATGTTTCGGACGTGACAGAAAGCTATACTTCCTTTTAACCAGTAAGAATGCGATTACAAATATCTCAACACTCCCCCTTAATCGCATGTTATACAAAACATAAAAGAATTACACAATTTTTAAACAGCTCAATGATAACAGTTCATAGAATTTTGTTTTGGACAAAGCCTTAGTTAACATATCTGCAATTTGTAAACCTGATTGCTTATATTCAATTCTAATATTATTTTCCTTAACAATTTTACGAGTGAACTTTAATTTTATATCTATATGTTTCAACCTACCTGAAAAGTTTTCATTAACAATACTTTTGATACATGACTGGTTATCCTCAAAAATATAAACATTTTTAACACTGGAAATTTCATTTACTACATTTTTTATCCATAAAACATCTTGAATACCTTTACATAAAGCAATTATTTCAGCTTCTGTTGATGAAAGTGCAATACACTTTTGCTTGTTACAGCACCACATAATAGGACAATTTGAAAACATTATAAAGTAACCAGTAATTGATTTCCTATCTTGAGTATCTCCCCCCCCCCAATCTGCATCTACATACAAACACAAGTTTGCCCTTTCCAAATCACCCTTTTAGTATATCAATTTTAAATTTAAGGTGTTTTTCAAGTACCTAAGAATTCTTTTTAGAGCACCAGGCAACATCAGTAGGATGCTCCTGCAGTTGGCTCAAGCAATTTACAGCAAAAATAATATCTGGCCTTGTGATATATGCTAAGTAAAGTAAAGATCCAATTAATTCTTTGTATGGGCCATGAAATGCATTTCCTTTCTGAAAATCAGCTGCTGTAGATTTTGGTTGAATGGGAGTTTGGGCTGTTTTACAATCAGACATTTTATATTTATCAAGTAATTTTTCAGTATATGGTTTCTGATCTAAATACAAACAACCAGACTCAAATTTCAGTCTAATACCCAAAAATTCCGAGACACTTTCAGATTTTGACATTTTAAATTCATTTGATAACAATGATATTATAATATTTGTTTCTTTTACATCTGAACCTGCAATTAATAAGTCATCTACATAAAGAGCCATAATTACTCTCTTAAAATTTAAATTTCTGATAAAAATACATGGTTCAGAGTCCAATTGCTTAAAATCTAATTTAATAACAAAATTAAGAAATTTCTGATACCATTGTCGAGGAGACTGTTTAAGACCATATAAACTCTTTTTAAGTTTACACTTCTTACCACTCATATCATCGTATCCTTTTGGCTGGTCCATGTAGATGATTTCATCTAACTTACCGTTCAAGAAAGCTGTCTTGACATCTAAAGTAAAAGTTTGCAGACCTTCATTATTGATAATTACCAGGATTAAACGTAAAGAGCACATACTAATCACTGGAGAAAACGTTTCTGTATAATCTATGCCTTTTTTTTTTTTGCATAAAACCACGAGCAACAAGCCTCGCTTTGTAAGTTCCATCTCGATTTTTACGTAGAACCCATTTGCAGGAAATGGCTCTTTTATCAGGGGGTAAACTTTGTAAGTCCCAGACGTCGTTATCTTCCATAGATTTCATTTCCTCGTCCATAGCTCTTTTCCATGGTTCTTGTTCTACTTGCGGTAGATTTGCAATATCTTCAAATGTCAGAGTGTCTTGTGCAAACATTACTTGGTAAATCTCAGGATCAGGATACCTAACTGGCTGTTTCTTTTCTCTTGAAGATTTTCTTTGTTCCTCCTTCTTATTTGCATCATTTAATTCGCCGTTATCAGTGTCTGAAATTGATTTGTCTTCATTCTTAATGTCATCATTGTCATTTTCACTCAAATCAGAACTATCGCAAATATATTTTTGATTTTCTACTTTCTTCTTTTCTTCATTAAATTTAACATTTCTGGAAACAATGATGCGTCTTGTTTCTGGAATCATTAAACGATATCCCATTGTGGAATAACCTACAAATATCATTCTGACAGAATTTTCATCTAGTTTCTTTCTTTGCGATGGTGGCACTAGAGTATAAGCATCACAGCCAAATACACGCATGTTTTTTAAATCAGGATTTTCACCATACTTCAGAAAATAAGGAACATGATTGTCAATTGAACTATTTGGGAGTCGATTATTTATGTAAGCAGCCGTAAGTACTGCTTCACCCCAAAGGAATTTTGGTAATTTTGCCTCAAGTATCATTGCTCTAGCTTTTTCCAGTACAGTTCTATTTGCTCGTTCAGCAACACCATTTAGAAAAGGTGTATAGGGAGGTGCAGGATCTATTTTTACACCTGCTCTTTTAGCAACTTCATGCAATTCTCCACTGACATATTCTTTGGCATTGTCACAGCGCAGTTTTGCAACAGTTGGATTCAATTTAAAGAATAGCTTGAGTTCATCAGCAATGTCACTTTTTCTTTTGAGCAGTCTGATTTCCATAAATCTCGAATATTCATCAATTATAGTCATGAAATACCTTTCCCCATGGAGTGTTTGAGGTTCTATTGGACCACATATATCAGTGTGTATAGTTATAAGTGGTTTGGATTCTTTTATGCGAGGACCCTTTCCTATAGGCAAAGCACATTGTTTGGCACGAACACATACTTCACAAAAGGATTCTTTTGCAGGAAGATTCATCAGTTTTAATTTTTGATCACAGCAGTGTCCTAACCTTCTGTGCCATAAATCATCATTCTTTACAGGTAAAGCTGTAAATAAATTTGGGGAAAAATCACTAAAATATTGTCCGCATTTATCAAAGTATCCAAATCTAAAACGCTTGTTTTTGTTTTCAATATAAACTATTTCATTTTTAAAAATTACGCTCAAACCTGCTGCTTCAATATTTTTAAAAGAAATTAATTGTCCGTTTATGTAATTGTCCGTTTTGGAACGTAAAGAACATCTTTTAACATTATTTCAACACCATTCTTAGTTTTACCGCAAATATCACCAATTCCGGTTGATCTTTACAATATGGTAACTGGTAGTTTGGCGACATTTTGGAGGCGATAAAGGATACTACCTGGGACTTTGGTAATAATGTGAGCAGTACTCAGTTCCGATTACGCATTATTTTGTGTGAGGGAAATGAGAGATCATGGGATACGTCATGTGATATTAATGGACGAATTACGGTTCTTTAATCGGAAAAGAGGGGAAATCGGGAAAAAATCTGGAAATTTTGTATTTGGCTTTATTCTGTGTTGTGTGAAACAGTGTTCGTGAATTTTTGGATCCCATGGCCGTAACTAAAGTGAATTCGAAATGTGTATTTATGTATGTATTAATTTAATGTATGTGCTCATTTATATTTTAAGTAGTGTTTTTGAATTTAATTATATTTTAATTAAATGATAGTTATTTTGTGAATTTTATGTTTGTAGGAATTTGGTATACGTTTTAGTTGAAGTAAACGTGCATGGAAATAATTTAAATATTTGATACTAAGTATTTGTAATGGTTGCGGTATGAATTCGTTGGTGACGTGTATAATGTAATAGATGATTTAGAGGTAAAAGTTTTTGGATATTTTATTTATTTTATATGTGGAAATGTTCATATTTGGAAAGGGTAAATACGTTTTCGCGATCAGGTAATTTCATATATGTTCTTTTTACCGGGTTTAAAGATTGAGAAAATTGTCATGTATTTTCGTGAAATTTTTCTAATTTATGAGAAAAAAGTAGTGTACATGGATATACTGAAGAGTGTGCGCAATGCCATTTTTGTGCAATTCTGGGATGTTTTTTTAAGTAAAAATAAGTCGGCGTGTACATGGTTTATGTGTATGTGTTATTTTGAAAAACGCGTAAGGAGTATGGTATTGTGCACTTTTTCCCAATTTTGCAGTGAATATTTGTCATGATTAAGCAGTTTTGTTAGATAAAATTTCTAGCATAAGTGTAATTCGGCTAGTAGGTTCTTGGAAGAAGTGTTCAGTAGATAAAAAGAAAAGAAACATGTCTTTACTTCGTGAAGACAAAATGGCGGCGGGAAACAAAAATAGAGGGTTGCTGTACGAGAGTTGGTCGCCAAATTTTCGCCAAAAAAACGCCAAGTTACCATAATGTAAAGATCAACCCCAATTCCTTCCACTTCTAAAACCGCCGACTTAGACGCGCACTTAACAGTTCCAGTCTTAGGCTTAATTGAGGTGAACCATTCCTTGTGAGAAGACATATGAGAAGTTGCACCAGAATCAATAAAAAATTGATCATGAACAAGATTTCCAGCCATAAAAGATATTGCAGGGGAAGCATACTTATTACTATTTGAATTTGCCTGCTTTTTAGAATTATCAAAACATTCACTTTTGAAATGACCACTTTTCCCACAGTTATGACAGACACAGTTCTTTTTCCTACAAAATTTAACACAACGTCCTTTTCTTTTACAATAAGTACAAAACAATTCTTTACGAGCAATAATAAAAACAGAAAAACAGAGTTATCTGTATTTGGTTTAGAATACTTATTTTCATTTTTATAATCAAACATAAGAGATTCACAATCAATAAGTCTACTTGTAACAAAATCTAAACTCAAATTATTGCTTGGCTGATTCTCTAGAGATGCCTTAATATTTTCATATTCCTTTGGCAAAGACATTAAAATGTAAATAATAATATCAAAATCGCTTACTTCAGAGCCAGAGACGCGTAAACTACTAACCATGTTCATTATGCTGTCGATATGCTGTCTCATTGACACATCCTTGGATTTCCTTATGGTAGCTAGACGTTTGCGCGTTAAAATTTGACTCACTGCACCTTTAGCGCTATACGTAGCTTGTAGTTTCTTCCATATTTTACATGCAGTGTCTTCACGTTGAAGAGAAGCAATAACATTGTCACTTAGAAGGGCAAGTATTAAGGCATAAGCCTTTTTTGATTGCAACTCTGTCCGCAACTGCTTCTGTTTCCAAAAACGTATCCAATTCTCTTGCCGTAAATACTGCTCGAACTCTTCGACACCAAACAGTAAAGTTATTAACACCGTCAAATGGCGCTACACCAAAAGCTTCCCTTTCACCTCCGGAAAAAGCCATCATTCACAATATACCAAATCAAAATCACGCGAACGATAAATTATTACACTGAAGGTTCAATTAGGGAACTATCAGCGAATTCTAACTTTTGAAGGAACCACGCTCTGCTGTTAAACATAGAAAATGCCGTGGTTCGCAAAACAAATATTTATTACTGAGATATGCAGAGTAATACGCAGAGTTACATGCAAGCAGAATAATACTAAGTAAGCAGAATAACAGAATAATACTAAGTGGCGATAAGTGGTTACAAAGGTTATATATATAACTTTATAACAGATCATGGTTTAACAAATCATAAACAAGACACAATAAATAACCAATCAAAAGAAACATACAGAATGGGATTTAGTTTCAGAATAACTCGGACCTGGCTGAAAGCTAATGAATGTTTCGGACTTGACAGAAAGCTATACTTCCTTTTAACCAGTAAGAATGCGATTACAAATATCTCAACATTAAATAACAAGATGTTACAACCTCTCCCCCCTCCAGATAAACTTTAATTTATTTACGGTTTTTTTTTTTTCAAAACAACAATATCAGCACAATACAGAATTGAAATACAAGATATAACATAATAAGATACACTGAAGAAGAGAGGAAGGAACAAAATATTTTTTTATCTATATAGAGAAACAAATTATTTAATCAGGCCAGGGAGTACGACTTAATGCGTCTACATTTTTATGGTTTTTACCACTTCAATGAACGATTGTGTAATTGTAGGGTTGTAGTGCCATCTCATAAGTCGTGGATTTAGACTCACATTATTTTTGAGCCAAAATAAGGGATTATAATCGGTCATGATGAGGAATTTAGTATGCCCGTCTAAATAACATTGAAGTTTCTTTACAGCAAATATTATGGCGGCGCATTCCTTTTCTGTGGTACAGTACTTTTTTCAGTTTCTGTAAACTTCTTACTGAGGTATAATATTGGATGTTCATTGTCTCGTTCACCTTTTTGAGCTACAATGACACCCATACCAGAGTCTGAAACATCAGTTTGCAAAATAAACTCCTTATTGAAATCAGGTGAGTGTGACAGAGGCTTTTGTGGCGTTTATTTTTTTTTCAACAACTTGCTCTTGTCTGTTTAGTTTCTTTAAAAACTTCTCCTTGACTTGCATCTCAACTCCAGAACTTGGCAATTCATCTGGAACTTTTAACTAAGAATCGTTTAATTTTGTCAGTTCTTTCTTTTCAGATATATTTTGCTTGTTGCGAGATGAACCTTTGTTCTTATCTGTTACTTGCATTCTCATTGAATGTGGCAACTTTGAGTATCCTCTATCATGTTTATGCCTCTTTGCTAAGTTTTCTGACGCGAGCTTATATTCTGAATGTATTTTTAATTTCTCAGCTTTAGAAGCACCTTCATGAGTTCTTTTATAAGAATTTCTTTGATCTGCTGCTAACGAACTGCCAAACACATCTTTACTTTTTGGAGGAGGAACTGGGGAACTTGTAGAGGAATAATCACACACATGATCCATAGAAGATGAATCACCAGGTATATAAGGTGAGTCAACTTCCAGATAAATAACTTCAGTTTTCTCATCAAGAGATGAACGCTTAGATTGTTTGTCAGATTTCTGTGAAGCATTGACAGGAGCTTGACTTTTAGGAGGGTGAGTATTTACCAAATTACCCTGAGTTTTAGCAGTATTATTTGTTTGGTTCTGCATCAAAGTTGTGTAGTTCTGCATTTTATCCCTATATTTTTCAGGAATAACAATTACTTCATTTTCATTTCCATTTTTATCTAATTTCTTTT
The DNA here is from genome assembly GCF_044657685.1 of Stegodyphus dumicola. Lineage (NCBI taxonomy): Eukaryota > Metazoa > Arthropoda > Arachnida > Araneae > Eresidae > Stegodyphus > Stegodyphus dumicola. Next base: position 205,586,390 of record NC_140781.1, read on the forward strand.
TCATCAACAGCTCGCTCTCCTTTACTTTGAAATCATTTCCGAAATTTTCACTTTTAGCTTCGCTAAACAATGAGGCTAGATCTCTGCTTTGATGCTGAGATTCAATTAATTCCTTTGAATTAGCATTAATTATTTTCTTAATTTCCTTGTCTTTCTCATCAGCTTGCGGTAAAATATCTTTGTCAGACTCAATAACAAACAGTTCTTTTTTCCCCATTTCGGTGTCTCTACTTCGATCTCCTTCTCGAGATGGTTTTACTTGAGATCGGGTCGAAACCGCATTTATACTTTCTAAATTTAAGAATTGTTTCTTTTTGAACAACTGAGCAGTTTTGTTACCCAATACATATCTGCCAGGATCATTTGTAACAACAGTTGCCTTTGTCTTTATATGACCAAGTTCGCAATTAATTTCAACTTCCGCTAACGGTAGACACACTAAATAGTCATTTAAAAGATATTGTACCCAGACATGTTCTCCAGTCATTTTTACGTTATCTATGTATTTCCGAGAAATAACATCAACAGTGGCTCCTGTGTCTCGAAGAATAGGCATTTCATGCCCATTAACTAAACCGTTAATTGTATATGTCTCTAACAAATCATCATTCGAAGATAGGCAATTTACCTTTTCATTTGGTTTTAAGCGAGGACACTGAGGCTTAAAATGTTCGTATGATCATTAATCGAAACAACGTGGCCGATACCTTTTGTCATAAATTTTCTTGGTTCTTGTTTTGAAATTGACTTCTTTGTCGGTGATCTTTCTGGTATTTTGAATCGCCCCATTTATCAGAATGCTTAAAATGAGGCGGATGCTCTATTTTTTTCACAAAATTATCATAACGCGGTTTAAATGATCCTTTGTTCATTTTCTCAGTCTGATTGACAGAAAATTTCGGTTTTATTGTTTTCCTCACATCTTCAAAATCTTCAATTTTTTTAACTATTTCAGTAGGTGAAATGATGGTTGTCCATTGATCCATAAAATGTTCTTTGAAATGAGGAGAGGTACGCTTTTTTATTTGATCAACCAGCATGAGATCTTTTAGCTGTTCAAAAGTTTTAATGTTTAATCTGTTAAGCCATTCTTCTAAATAGTTCTTTAATTCATAGTAGAAATCATACCAAGTACTTTCAGTAGATTTTTGGTGTTTATTAAATAGCTGTCGAAATTTTTCCGCACTTAATTTAAATCGTTGTAACAGTAAAGGTTTTACATATTCATACTTTTTCGCGTCCTCTTCTGGTTCTCTAGGAATAAGCTGAAGAATGTCGGGAGGCAGCAATGAAATAAGTTGAGTCACTTGATTTTAAGCAGGTATATTCATTATTTTAGCTTGACGCTCAAATAACACCAGAAATAAACTTATTTCATCTTCTTTAGGGTTGAAACGTGGCATGACATCGTAAATTCTCATTTTTAAAGGCTGCTCAGGTAACTGCGTAGTTTCTACCGGCTGTGCTGTGGCAGCCATTGCTTCCAGTTGAAGCTTCTGTAGCTCAAAGACTCTAATTCGCTCTTCTTTTCTTTCTTCTCTTTCGCGTTCTTCTCTTCTTTCTCTTTCTTCTCTTTCGCGTTCCTTTTGTCTTTCTCTTTCTTCTCTTTCGCATTCTTCTTTTCGTTCCCTTTCTTCTCTAATTGCAGCCAGTAGTTCTCGAGTAAACACCTCATCATAATCGGGACATTCAGTAATCAGTTTATGCAATTGAGCAATCTTAAATTCAGGTTCCTTTTCATTAACATTTTTAGTATCCATTAACTTTTGTTCTAAAACTCTACAATGCTTTAAAATTTCTTTGTCACTCCAGTATTTTAAATTAGGTATATACTGAATTGAAGTAAATGTAATGTTCTTTTAATTGACTGAATATTTCAATAATTGAAGAAATAGCAGTGTCTAATATTATATTGCAATATTCAACCTTAAATTTTTGTCGCGGATTTTTGATTGATTTTTTCATCTTGAAGTAGTTTCTTTTTAAACCAGTTTCGACTTAAAACCTGTTTCGAAAAAAAAACCTGTTTTGTTTCGACTTAAAAGCCGTTTTTTTAAACCTGTTTCGAAAGTCAGTATCCACCCCCCAAACCATCAGCAACGATACTTGCATCGGCAATTGCGTATTCATACGCTTCATCAGGTCTACGATTATTGAGTTCTGATCTAAGATTTTGTAAATTGTCAATCACGATTTGTAAATCACATTTAGAGTTTTGCATTATATCATTTACCACATTTACTAAATTTAAAACATCGCACCAGATCTTAATGGAACAAATGAATTTAAACGTCAAACCATCTAAATCAACTCTTTTGCTTGAGTTCTTAATTCTATGTCTCTTGTTTGATCTTCTTGAATATTTATGAGCACTCACAAATTTCCCTTCAAATCGTTTTCTTCGATCTTCCGTAGCGTCTTAAGCTCAAGCCCAAAGCCTGAATTCTACATTTTCATCTGGTGTTGGACAGTGGAATTAAGGTAATATAAGTTTCCTCCTGCTGCTTCTCCTCTTGCTACTCCTCCTCCGGCTGCTCCTCCTCCGGCTACTCCTCCTCATGCTGCTCCTCCTGCGGCTGCTCCTCCTTCCGCGGCTCCTCCTCATGCTGCTCCTCATTCTGCTCCTCCTCATGCTGCTCCTCATTCTGCTCCTCCTCCCGCGGCTCCTCCTCCAGCTGCTCCTCATCCTGCTCCTCCTCATTCTGCTCCTCCTCATACTGCTCCTCCTCCGGCTGCTCCTCTTTCCGCGGCTCCTCCTCATTCTGCTCCTCCTCCCGCATGAGGAGGAGCACCCGGAGGAGGAGCAGCGGGAGGAGGAGCAGCATGAGGAGGAGCCGCGGGAGGAGGAGGAGCAGTATGAGGTGCAGCCGGAGGAGGAGCAGCATGAGGAGGAGCCGCGGGAGGAGGAGGAGCAGTATGAGGTGCAGCCGGAGGAGGAGCAGCATGAGGAGGAGCCGCGGGAGGAGGAGGAGCAGTATGAGGTGCAGCCGGAGGAGGAGCAGCATGAGGAGGAGCCGCGGGAGGAGGAGGAGCAGTATGAGGTGCAGCCGGAGGAGGAGCAGCATGAGGAGGAGCCGCGGGAGGAGGAGGAGCAGAATGAGGAGCAGCCGGAGCAGGAGCAGCATGAGGAGGAGCAGCCGGAGGAGGAGTAGCATGAGGAGGAGCCGCGGGCGGAGGAGGAGCAGCGGAGGAGGAGTAGCCGCGGAGGAGGAGCAGCAGGAGGAGGAGTAGCATGAGGAGGAGCCGCGGGCGGAGGAGGAGCAGCGGAGGAGGAGCAGCAGGAGGAGGAGCCGCAGGAGCAGGAAGAGCAGAAGGAGGAGCAGCAGGAGGAGCAGCGGGAGGAGGAGCAGCAGGAGGGATGAGCAGCAGGAGAAGAAGTAGCATGAGGAGGAGCAGCAGGAGGAAACATATTAAAACCACTGTCCAACAGTAGAATTCAGGCTTTGAGCTTCAGTTTAAGACGCAACGGGAGATCGAAGAAAACGATTTGAAGGGAAATTTGTGTGTGTGTGATTATGGCAAAGCCTCGAGGGAGCGATGTCTTCGTGGAAGACTTTCTAAGGGAAAATGGCTCATATGCACGTTACACATGCAGAAAACCACGAAAACTCCCATGCAGCCAGCCCGTTCGCGGGATTGGAACCTCGGACCGAACTACCAGTGTTCAGCGATTTTTACCGCTCGGCCGCTGGTGGGCGAAGTGAAATTTGAGAGCGTTAATAAATATTCAAGAAGATCAAACAAGAGACGTAGAATTAAGAACTCAAGCAAAAGAGTTGATTCAGATGGTTTGACGTTTAAATTCATTTGTTCCATTAACATCTGGCGCGATGTTTTAAATTTAGTAAACGTGGTAAATGAAATAAAGTGATTTACAAATCGTGACTGACAATTTATAAAATCTTAGATCAGAACTGAATAATCGTAGACCTGATGAAGCGTGTGAACACGCAATTGCCAATGCAAGTATCGTTGCTGATGGTTTGGGGTGGATACTGAGTTTCGAAATAGGTTTAAAAAAACGGCTTTTAAGTCGAAACAAAACAAGCTTTTTTTCGAAACAGGTTTTAAGTCGAAACTGGTTTAAAAAGAAACTACTTCAAGATGAACAAACCAATCAAAAATCTGAAAGAAAAATTTAAGGTTGAATATTACAATATAATATTAGACACTACTATTTCTTCAATTATTGAAATATTCAGTCGATTAAAAGAACATTACATTTACTTCAATTCAGCATATACCTAATTTAAAAACCTGGAGTGACAAAGAAATCTTAAAGCATTGTAGAGGATTAGAACAAAAGTTAATGGATACTAAAAATGTTAATGGAAAGGATACTGACGGAAGAAATAAAATCTTTGCGCGTTTTGCCAAAGAGGATTTGTCACATATTGATGTTTTAAATTATATTTATTAAAACAATCTTACCGATACATTTCCAAATATTGCAATATATTTTACGGATTTTTTTAACCCTGAGAATTTCGGTGGCTACTGGAGAACGAAATTTTTCAAAACTTAAAAGTATAAAAAACTACCTGTGATCTACGATGGCGCCGGAGAAATTATCGGACTGGTCGTGTGTCCAAAGAGAGCCAAATTTCGGATAAATTAAATATAAAGGAATTGATAAGCGCGTTTGTAGCTGCTAAAGCTAGGGGAATCAATATTTGAATATATTTTTCTAATTTTTATATTTTACTTAAAAAATGTTTTATCATTATTTAGTTTTTAAAATTTAAGAAATAATAAAATACACTAGGACAAACACGTGTTTTTTATATAAAATATTTGCGCAGAAAAATATTTGCAGACAAAGTTTTTTGATATATTTGCAATTACTTTATAAGAAGGATTTATTAATAACCGTAATAATTACTTGTTATATTACTGATGATTTGGAATCAGTTCTTGACAATTACATTCTAAATTAGAATTTTAAGAATTATTAGAATTTTAAATTAGAATAATGAAAATACGCTACGCACCAAAATACATTTTAGGATAAAAAATTAGTTGATTTTTTGTTTTAAAACTTCTTGAATTCATTTAATAAACATCGTATCCTCGTTGTTAATTGAGTTCAGAATGTTGGGTGTCGTTTATATAATTATTCTTACTTGTCCACGGAATCTGCTGACTTATCCAGCGATTAAGTAGCTGCAGATCATTTCTACATAACGATTGAACTTCCATTAATTCAGTCTCTAGAGGGTTGTATGTTTATATCATAATTTGACTTTTATAAAAATGATTATTCTAAATCTCATGTTTCTATAGAAATATACTGTGCTTTAAAAATATGGATGATAGTATCAGCCGCTCTTTCAGCCACTTCAAAAGCATCAGTTTATTTAGAAATAAATAGTGCAGTTAATGTCATAAAATTCAAATAAACATCAAACGAAAATTCTCAGTTTTAGACAATTCGATTTAAACAAAGTAAAGTAGCAGACGATAAAACGCCGAAGGTAAAAATTTACTTATTTAAAAAAAAAAAAAAAAAAAAAAAAGATAGAGAGAAATTAAAAAAAAAATATTAAAAAATTTATTTAAAAAAATAGCTTTTCATATACTATTAATAAATATTTATTAACCATCATTGAGGGAAAAAATGTCATATAATTAATTCTTCGTAAAATTTTACTTGAAATTTAAGGTTAAAAATAGCTGTGGCAATATAGTGTAACAAAAATCCATAGACCACATTTGACGTTATTATCGCTCAAAAAAAAGATGCAAAATTTCAAAACGCGAAAATATGTAAATTTGTGTATATCTTAGAAAATAATGAATAAAAAAGTTTAATTTTTTGCAGATATGCTTAAAAATATACCTACTTTAAGATGATGGTAAAATTTTTATAGGTTATAATTCAAAATTTTTTTCGAAAAATTTATAAAAATTATTTAAAAATAGAAATTTAAAAAATAAAACACAAAAAATGGGTAAATTTTATTTGGAATGAACCTAAATTTCGAAATGTGAGAGAAAAAATCAGAAAAGTTTAATGAAAAAAGAGATATAAATAAATATTTGCCAAATTCAATTAACATTGAGGAGCTAAAATTTTGAGAGCTAATATTTTAAAAACTACTCGTACGATTTTTACAAAACTTGGTATTCTGGCATAATTTGAGTCGAATTAGAGAATATGTAAAAAATCGAAATAGAATCGAAATATGTAAAAAAATTGGTATGTTATTTCAGAAAAAGTCCAATTTTTTCTCAAAATACCTATGTTAGAATAGTGCTATATATAAATCTAATATACAGGGTGATTATAATTAAAGTTTATGTTTCAAAACGCTATAAAAAAAGAACCACTCATGAAAATGATGCCAAATTTGAAAGGAATGTTATTGAAGAAAGCGGAAAGCGTATGGCAGAAGAAAAAAATTAGTTTCAAAAGTTAGCAACAGATGGCGCTGCAAGCGGAAGAAGACGTAAATTAAAATGTTAGTTAAATTTCAGTGTTATAAAGCCGCCAGGTACCAGGCTGTTCCTCATTTCGCGTCTCAGACGTTCGCCATGGGTGTTTCACTGCAGGGCCGCGCTCTGCTGGTAAAGCTGTATTACAAGAATGATGATTGTGCAAGAGTAGCTCTGCAAAAATTCAGGACACTGAAGGGTATAAAAGAAGGCTTGGTCCAATGAGTGTCATAGGTCTAAAGAAAATGATGCAAAAATTCGAAACGACAGGTTCGTTTGATGTGCAATCTGGAAGAGGGAGAAAGCGAGTGCATTCGACGGTAGTTGAAGAAGTGGCCACAGCATTACAGGAAGGGTCGGCCGGTGGTGTGCAACCGTGTAGTGCACGAGGAATTGCCCGAACATTGGACAGGCCTACGATCACGGTTCTGAAAATTGTACGAAACATCCTGCAATGCTATCCGTACAAAATTGGCCATGTGCAGGAGTTTCTTCCGTCTGACCTGACAGCTAGGGAGACGTTTGCGTTAGAATTCCTGGCTCGCATGGAAGTGGATAATGAATGGCCGTGGAAAATTTTGTGGACAGATGAAGCCCATTTCCATCTGGCAGAATACGTGAATACCCAGAATTGTCGAATATGGGCAACAGAAAATCCACTGGCAACGCACCCCGTACCACTTCATCCTGAAAAGGTCACGGTATGTTGTGGCTTTACGGCATCATTCATCCTACAACCATATTTTTTCGAGCAGACGAGTGCTTCCGGTCCTGTTACCGCAACCGTCACTGGTGAGAGGTATCCGTCTCTTTTGCGCAACCACGCGATTCCAGCTCTGCAACAGCGTGGATGTGTGGATGAAATCATTTTTATGCAAGATGGCGCTCCTCCGCACATTGCACATCCCGTGAAGCAGCTGCTGAGGCGCCATTTCGGAAATGCTAGAATTATCAGCCGTCATTTCCCTACAGCCTGGCCGTCCCGATCGCCTGATCTTACTCTGTGTGATTTCTGGCTGTAGGGATATCTGAAGGATGTTGTGTTCCATGCTCCAATTGCAAATTTAGCGGAATTAAAGGCACGCATTTCGCAACACTTTTTTAACAACACCCCGGAGACACTGCGATCCGTTGTGGAACATGCTGTTTGTCGCTTTCAACTTCTTGCACACAACGGTGGACACCATATTGAACATGTTTTGCGCCAGTCTCGCTACAGTTCCGAACTTCTTTGATGAATGGTTCTTATGCGGTATGTCGCCGCAAAACTCTTGAAACCGATTCGTCCCTTTCGATGTGATATGTACAGTCATGCAAATAAAATTATTCAACAATTCTAATTTGTCAATGCGTTTTTATGTGTAACTACCATCTTAGCCGTTGTTTTACGAATCATTTCTCTTTTCTCGTCGTGATTCTGCCGCTTACAGCGCCATCTGTTGCTAACTTTTGAAACTAAATTTTTTCTTCTGCCATACGCTTTCCGCCTTCTTCAATAACATTCCTTTCAAATTTCACATCATTTTCATCAGTGGTTCTTTTTTTATAGCGTTTTGAAACTTAAACTTTAATTATAATCACCCTGTATATCCTACGTCGCGCTTTCGAGACATGAAGAACGCAATTTGAATTTCGTGAATCGCCCCAGTAGAACGGGAGATATAGCCCTGTCCCATTTTTTTTTTGAGCAGTGTATTATAATGAATGCTACCTAGTAGCTACTCTAGCTAATAGCTAGAGTAAAATTCAGGATATGGTAACATTAAATAAATAAATAAATAAAATTTTAAAAAAAGAAGAAGCAGAAAACGAAAGCGAAGAGGAACTGAATACATTCGGAAAGAGAAGGCTTACTATGGTGAAACATTAGAAACGTGTAGACAAAGTGTTAATACTATATGTGAGAAAATACTAAGGACAAATTGAAATACATCATAGCTACGTTTGGTGCTTTCTATATTATTTGTATCAATATTAATATAAGTACCGAAAAATACTTAAAAAATAGGTGTTTTCGAAAATTTAAAGGAACAAAATTGCAGTCAAAATTATAGCAGCGGAACTTTTGAAGTAATTTGATGGCTTCTGAAGGTCGCCATGAACATAACAATTTATAACTGTCAACTTTTACAACTAGGAATCAGATAAACTCTATTGTTTGGTAAACCGGACTGTCTAGTAATGTTTTCGGTACTGTCTTGTTTCCGGGAATGGCGATGTATGCAAGCTTTTTCCTCTTTCTGCCCTAAGAATAAACAGCTCATAGGGGAATTCTGAAAAATATATAACGCTTTCATATATGTACTCATACCCTGATATTCACAATAGCGTTTCTTTATTTAGATAGCTTTGAGCATGCAAATTCAGTAAAAATCAGAAAACAAGTACCATACTTATAACAAAGCAGGTTATCTCAGTAAATGAAGGGAATTAAATACCGGCGATGGCAAGATTTTCCCATGGTTTGAAGACTAAGTAATTTATTCCTTTCAGAAAATTTTCTCGAAAAGCAAATCATCACTTACGGATAGAAGAATGTTCTAAGAACTACGTGATAAATTTATAATGGGAATAAAAGAATGAAAGAAATCGGAAACTCTTTTCTAGTAATCATTTTACTCCTCGAAAGTTGGTTTCAGTATCACCTTTTTAAGGAAATGACACATGAAATGGATTTCAGAAACTGAATCTCGAAATCATCAATAACTATCCAATATTCTGCATTTGTAAATATTTATTTAATTTGCATTTCAACCAAATGTTGAAAACAAAGCGGAAAAAAATCTCCTTACAAAAGGGGAAAAAAAAAGATTCCCATTCTTTTACAGTGATACTCCATTAAATTATATCAGAAAATCATATCACTGTTGGATGCAATAAATACTAATTTCAGACATGTTGCCTGTTTATGTTGTTAACTCTCTTTTCCAACTGAACACTGGTAGTTTTGCCTAAGTTTGAATTCCGGCGAATGCGTTCGTTGCTTGGTATTTTGGTGAATTTTAGGTTGAATATACCAAACCAGTTTCCCTGAAAAAGTCATCTACAAACACATCCTTTTCCTCAAGCAGGTGTCCATCGCATGCTGCCTGACGAATGTGCAAGAATTTTTCTTCTTTTACACAGCTTTCATAATCACATATTACCCACCAGCGGCCGAGCGGTAAAGACACTGAACACTGGTAGTTCGGTCCGAGGTTCGAATGCCGCGTACGGGCTGGCTGCATGGTCGTTTTCGTGGTTTTCCCCACGTGTAACGTGTATACTAGCCAGTTTCCCTTAGAAAGTCCTCCACGAAGGCATCCCCCCATTTAGGCAGATAACCCTCGTTTCTTTGGCTCGAATAGTACTACCATACCAATAATACCATAATCACATATTATATTATAGAGCATTTTTAATTTGCAAAACTATAAGTTATGGAAAACCCAATGACATATTTATTTAGATTAATAAAAAGATATAAATTAAATGCGTCATCGGCATAATTTTTTAGTAATATCATTATATAATCTATTGTACTTTTTTTTTTTTTTTAGTGTACTGGGGAATTAAAGAAAATTTCTCAAAAGTATCATCATGTTTTCGTAAACTGATAGTGTTAAATTATTATATTAAATTTCAGTTTATTATAGCAGAAATCGTAAATAGCTGCATTATGTATAACTCTTGCTTCACTGAGCTTTCGGAAGTTAATCTGCGTCCATCCGCATAATCGAGAAGCAGGTTGATTTGTTTCTCAGTGCAATCGCTGTGGGATCTTAATTCTACTACGCAGTCGCAAATCTACTGACCGATGTTCTATAAATTTAAAATATTTTGCCCTGCCTAAATTCTGTAGCTCTCTACATTCTAAAACTTTTGCCGTTGTCAAGTGCCAAATTCTTAGAATTTCGCCATCCCTAAATTTTCTTGTTCGATGCCTCTTTAAATTATAAGAATTTTTCAGCCATTAATCTGCCTCCTGGCCAGACGTGTTTTTCGATGCCACATATGTCACTGAAAAAGGTTGAAAAATCGGAATTTTAAAAGCAAACTTCCTACTTTTCATCAAATAAATTTTATCGATTAGCAGTGCTATGGAAGCATTAAAACATTTATATAATAAATACAGAAATACTTTAGAAACATTTTTTTCTCTCTACTGAAGAAACGCCTGTCTCTGACTACCTGCGAATTTGATTAAGTTTTATCCAAAATCTACGTCAAAGCGTTTCTTTTTGGCCTAATATTAAATTTTACATTGGCATGTTCATGTCCCTGCTTGATGTTGACAAGATTTATTCAAAACTTACTGTTCTTATTTTTTATTTTAAAACAAACAATTTAAATGGAAATCCTCAGCTTGCTTTTATTTATTTAAATAATAACATTTCATAATGTGTATTGAGATCTCTAAGTAATTTGCGTATTTGAACCCCAAAAAATGTTAAACACCAATTTTGAAGCTTTTGTTTTGTTTTGCTTTATATTTCCTTCAAAGCACGCGAGAGCTATCTGCCTAAAGGGAGGAATGCTTCTGTGGAGGACATTCTAAGAAAAACTTACTCGCGCCCACATTATGCACAGAGAAAACCACAAAAATTCCACTTTGAAAGGTAAAAGTGTCTAATTTTATTAGAGCGAGATTTTCCTAACAATGAATTTTAGCAATTTAATACAAGTGCTATATTTAATTAAGAACTAAAACAATGTTCTTTTATGATTTACATAAGGTAACTCTTTCTGTCAAAAATAATCATATGAAAATGCACCGAATTTCAGTACCATGTAATTTAGTTCGGAAACTGAGAGGTATCTGTGACATCTTGTCTATATGTAGAAAATTTTTTATAAGGTTATTATGACTGAAATTTGTTTCAAAATATTCAATATTTCATAACTTCTATCAACCAATAAATGCGATAAAGGTAAACTCCCCTTTTATAAATATGAAACAAGATAAACGAAATAAATTGTGGTAAAATGAATTACAAACATTATGTCAAAATGACTGACACTGAGCATGTGTTTGTTATTTTAATAGTAATTTAATTATCAATTACATGTAGCTTTCAATAGGAATTAGGTATTTTAAGCCTCTTATAAATTTTTCTTAGCGTTAAAGCTCGACAACATGAATCAAAAGCAGAAAATTAGTTAAACTACACTGTCTCACTAGTCGTAAGATTATATTACAGAAATATGCATATAAAAACAAATTAACATTCTACAAACGTACATTAAAATAGCGAAACGCAATAAAAATCAATAACATTTATACTTAAAAAGCAACAAAGCCGGGTTCATGTGAATCACTAGAAGAGGCGCCAAATTGGCTATACGAAATCGAAAATTACTTTAATTATTAGGGAAATAGGCTTCGTCAAACTTAAATCAATAAAACAAACCAAAAAAATTGCAAGAAAACCTGGAAATTAATGCAATATGCATTTCAGTGTTATTTCTTATTTATCAAAAACGAATTTTTCAACGTTTACATTTGAAAATTATAAATAATTGGCTACATTATTTCTCTGAATTTATAAAACTACGATTAAAAAATACTTTAAGAATTATGGTATAATTATGCTGTAAGAGTTATGACATTTTGATTTAATACAATTACTTTTGCTTGATACAAGTGTAGCTATTTTTATATTTATATAGACGCGCATTGAAGTTTCTGCCTCAGGTGAAAAAATATCTTGGCACGGCTCTGATAAGCAATTAAGATTAGAAATATGCACAAAATTAGTAACAAGGCAATACAAAACTTCCTTTTCTGTTTTGGATTTCCAGAAAAAAATATCTCTTTTCGTCTAACCAAAGCATGGACACAAAACGTGTTCCTTTCTCCGTAAGGGCAAAAGCAGCCCATCTACTTAATCGCCTCTAGGCGGTAATCAAAGGACAGTAGGAAACCATTACTTAAGTGAAACGACTTGTTGATCGCCCTACAAGGAGGGGGGAAGAAAATCTAACAAAGGCCGTTTTCAGGACAATTTTGGTTCACTCTAAATGAAAAAAAAATTGTAAACATGGTTAATTTTTACTGAAGTTTTCGAGACGTAAATAGATTTGAATGCGAGCCGCCCGGTGAGCTAATACAATAGGTGCAGATTGAGGAGCTGCACAATGCTTCTGGTTATAGAGGAGCGGTTATCTAATACAATAGGTGAAGGTTGAGGAGCTGCACAATGCTTTAGTTACAGAGGAGAGCCTATCTTATACAATAGGTGCAAGTTGATTAGCTGCACAATGTTTCTGGTTATAGAGGAGCGTCTGTCTATTACATTATCTGCAAGTTGAGGAGCGGCACAATATTTCTGGTTATAGAGGCGTGCTTATCTAATACAATAGGTGCACGTAGAGGAGCTGCACCATGCTTCTGGTTATAGAGGAGCGTCTATATAATAAAATAGGTGCAAGTTGAGGAGCTGCCGAATTTTCTGGTTATAGAGGAGACCCTATCTATTACAATATGTGCAAGTTGAGGAGCTGCACAATGTTTCTGGTTATAGAGGGGTGTCTGTCTAATACATTATGTGCAAGTTGAGGAGCTGCAAAATGATTTGTGGTTACAGAGGAGAGTCTTTTTAATACAATAGGTGCAAGTTGAGGAGCTGCACAATGTCTCTGGTTACAGAGGAGCGTGTATATAATACAATGGGCGCACGTTGAGGAGCTGCAGAATATTTCTGGTTATAGAGGACCGCCTAACTTATACATTAAGTACAAGTTGAGGAGCGTCTATATAATACAATAGGCGCAAGTTGAGGAGCTGCACAATGCTTCTTGTTATAGAGGAGCGCCTATATAATAGAATAGGCGCAAGTTGAGGAGCTGCACAATGTTTCTAGTTACAGAGGAGCGTCTATCTTATACAATAGATGCAAGTTGAGAAGCTGCACAATGTTTCTGGGTAGAGAAGAGCGTCTATATAATGCAATAGGCGAACGTTGAGGAGTTGCACAATGGTTCTGGTTATAGAGGATCTATCCAATACAATAGGTACAAGATGAGGAGCTGCACAATGATTCTTGTTATAGAGGAGCGTCTATATAATACAATAGGCGCAAGTTGAGGAGCTGCACAATGCTTCTTGTTATAGAGGAACGTCTATCTAATACAATAGGTGCAATTTGAGGAGCTTCACAATGCTTCTGGTTACAGAAGAGGGCCTATCTTATACAATAGATGCAAGTTGAGGAGCTGCACAATGTTTCTGGTTACAGAGGAGCGTCTATATAATACAATAGGCGCAAGTTGAGGAGTAGCACAATGCTTCTGGTTATAGAGGATCTATCCAATACAATAGGTACAAGATGAGGAGCTGCACAATGATTCTTGTTATAGAGGAGCGTCTATATAATACAATAGGCGCAAGTTGAGGAGCTGCACAATGCTTCTTGTTGTAGAGGAGCGTCTATATAATACAATAGGCGCAAGTTGATTAGCTGCACAATGTTTCTGGTTACAGAGGAGCGTCTATATAATGCAATAGTCGCAAGTTGAGGAGTTGCACAATGCTTCTGGTTACAGAGGAGGGCCTATCTTATACAATAGATGCAAGTTGAGGAGCTGCACAATGCTTCTGTTTATAGAGGAGCGTTTATATAATACAATAGGTGCAAGTTGAGGAGGTGCAAAATTCTTCTGGTCATAGAGGAGCGTCTATCTAATACAATACGTACAAGTTGAGGAGCTGCACAATGGTTCTTGTTATAGAGGATCGTCTATCTAATACAATAGGTACAAGTAGAGGAGCTGCACAATGCTTCTCTTTATAGAGGAGCGTCTGTATAATAGAATAGGAGCAAGTTGAGGAGCTGCAGACTATTTCTGGTTATAGAGGAGTGGCTATATGATACAATGCGCGCACGTTGAAGAGCTGCACAATGCTTTTGGTTATAGAGGAGCGACTGTGTAATACAACAGGTACAATGTGAGGAGCTGCACAATGCTTCTGGTAATAAAGGAGCGTCTATATAATACAACAGGTGCAAGTTGAGGAGCTGCACAATGCTTCTGGTTATAGAGGAGCGTCTATAAAATACAATAGGTGCGAGTTGAGGAGATGCACAATGCTTTCTTTTATACAGGAGCGTCTATCTAATACAATATGTGCATGTTGAAGAGTTGCAAAATGTTTCTGGTTACAGAGGAGAGTCTTTCTAATACAATAGGTGCATATTGAGGAGCTGCACAATGTGTCTGGTTGAAGAGGAGCGTCTATATAGGTCTATATAGGTCTATATCAATAGGTGCAAGTTGAGGAGCTGCACAATGCATCTGGTTATAGTGGAGCGCCTATCTAATACAATAGGTTCAAGTTGAGGGGCTGCACAATGCTTCTGGTTACAGAAGTGCGTCTATCTAATACAATAGGTACAAGTTGAGGAGCTGCACAAGAGGTCTGGTTATAAAGGTGCGTCTGTATAACACAATAGGTGCATGTTGAGGAGCTTCTGTTTATAGAGGAGTGCCTATCTAATACAATATGTGCAAGTTGAGGACCTGCACAATGCTTCTTGTTATAGAGGATCGTCTATCCAATACAATAGGTACAAGATGAGGAGCTGCACAATGCTTCTTGTTATAGCGGAGCGATTATATAATGCAATAGACGGAAGTTGAGGAGTTGCACAATGCCTCTGGTTACAGAGGAGGGCCTATCTTATACAACAGTTGCAAGTTGAGAAGCTGCACAGTGTTTCTGGTTACAGAGGAGCGTCTATATAATACAATAGGTGCAAGTTGAGAACCTGCACAATGCTTCTTGTTTTAAAGCATCGTCTATCTAATACAATAAGTGCAAGATGAGGAGCTGCAAAATGATTCTGGTTACACAGGAGAGTCTACATAATAAAATAGCTGCAAGTTGGGAAGCTGCAAAGTGCTTCTGGTTATTGAGGAGCGTCTATCTAATACAATAGGTACAATTTGAAGAGCTGCACAATGCATCTCATTATAGAGGGGCATTGGAGAAAAATTTTACTTAAAGAGATTAAATTTTGCATACTGAAGAATTTTTTAAATTATTAAATAACTGTTTTTAGGAAATCTTAAACAATAAAAGTTTAAATAATGCAGATTTTGATCTCTGTGCAGTATTTGCATTGCAGATATTCAAAGACATTCTAAAATTATTAGGCCAAAAAAGAAAAAAAAGTCTTACTGTGGCATAGATTTTGAATGAAACTCAAACCCCAAGTTGCTTTTTTGACTAATTTTAATATTATATTACACAAGTGTGTTTCTCTTCACTTTCATTTGTATTCTAAATTTCATTGGTGTTAACATTAAGAAACTAGTAATTGAATTAAGTGCATTGCAGCAATTTACATTTTTAGTGTTAGAGAAACTTCAATTTTTCAAATGAAAATAATGAAATTTTTGATAAAGCTATTGATCAAATCAATCTGTTTATTATAAATAAAAGAGACACAGACATCCTAAAATATATTTTAACAGCACACAAAATATAATAACTCTCATAATCACAATATATACTTAAGAAAACTTTCAGTTCTGTATATTAAGGATAAAATTTGAAAACTTGCAATGGCTGAATATAAATAATATATCCATCATACGTGCCCACAATGCTAAGTAAAATGAGGAATATACACAATTTTAGATATATATGCATTTAAGTTAAGCAAAAAAAACAAGCTTATTAAATGCATCACTTAAATATACAGCAGGTAGATATTTTTACACACATACCACATTTATCAGTTTGACATGTGTACAAAATTTTATGGCTGGCAACGTGAGTTACTGATATAGTTCTTTATCAAGAATAATGTATACATGAAATATAATTACTGAATTTCATGTGATAACTCAGCACATAGTTTACATGAAATGTAGGATACAATTTTACAAACAGTATAAACTATGCGATAATAAAAGAAACATCACAAACAGTATTGGCGATAATTTTACTGCACAAACACATGCACATTCCGCAATTCATTTTGTATTTATACAATCAGTTGATCGTCAATAAGTGACAGTGAAATAAAAATACACATTCTGAAAAAATACGAAGAGTAATATTTCTAACATTCTATGAAAAAATACGAAGCTGAATTTACCTCACCAACAACACTCTCCTGGGCCCGGAATTCATTAATCTTGACAATAATTAATTATCTATTGTCTATATTGTATGTAAATCGAACGCATTGCTTCGATGACATACGCTTCAGCTAAAACTGACGCAAAAACTTCCGCCATGTTTATTGCCGGAAATATAATCATCTGTTTATTTAACACGAAGGGTCAGACCTGTCCTTACTTTAACAGCCGTCTCATCAATTTAACGGTCAAATTTAACGCTAGCTTTGATGAGAATACCAATACTTGCGATTTAACTTCTTGTGATGTCAGAGTACCACGTGATTCCGTAAAAATCACTTAACGCTGTGGTTAAAAATGTCATGAATCGGGCCCTAAAGCTGTGTTTCCCAAACATTTATGTTTACAGCCCGCTTTTAGAAACGCAAAGAAACGCATTTTTACAGAAAATATATAAGCATATAAAACAGCAATAATGGGGTTGGATTACTTGTATGTTAATGAAATTAGCAGTAATTGCACTGTCATTTTAGCTAAATGAATAATAAACATAAATAAGGACGTGTGTTTCCGGTCATCCGTAAAGCTTTTTCTGTGACCGGACGTGTGTTTACGGTCATCCGTAAAGCATTCTGCAAAGCATAAGGTAATATTTATTTTTCAAATGTAATCATTTAGCTCGGGGGTATAAAAGAAGTCGGTTGCAAATCGCAATATATTTGTCACCCAACTTTTGCAAACAAGTTATTTAAAAGAAATGCATAGCCACTAGCCAAATTAAATATTTACGCTGACCACGCAGCAGATGTTTCTCATTCAACAAAGCGCAGGAATTTTAATTTCCTTTCAAACTAATTCTTTTATTTTTCACAAACTAAGCGATTTAGAAAAAAGCCGAAATTCATATAAATTATCTGAACTTATGAAATAACACTAACCGAATGTATTAGAATCATCTGTACATATAAAATCTGTGCCCGTTTTTCTTTGTTGTGTAATTTGTACAAATGTACACTTTTATTCCGATCTGAAGGAAATTGAGCGCTCTTGACCATCAAAATAAGAAGAAAGCCACCGTCTACACATAAGATTTGGAAAACTCACCATACTATTGCTCTCACATCACCTGTATCAAGTTCGCGTTGACAGAGTTGCGTTCCCGCTATGAGTGAACGCCATACCTATTAAGTAAGTTCTAGTTGCTTTTTTACAAAAATAGGTATTCACATTTCTACACAGCCTTAAATTTTAAGTGACGCCACTAATATTAACACCAGTGTTGGATTCCCGCTGCCAGTTCCTATTAAAACATTTATCAGAACTACTATTTCGCCTAATTGATTTGGCACACATGTGAGTGTTCCGAGTAGAACAATGAGTTTACTTTAAACTATGTTCTTTGAAATTGTAGAAGGTATGACACAGATAGGAAGGGAACAATTACAATTTATTTTCCCCAGTTTACTGCTATTCCGGTATTTCGGGATACAAACTAAATGACTGCAATGCCTATTCCAAGAGACCAAGGGAGTTTAGTTATAATATTTTTTACGTGTTCAAAGGATGTATGCCTAAGGGAAGGATGGTATGCCTAAAAAATTGCCCCAACTGAGTGCAAAAAAAAAATTACTCCAACTGGGGTGGAAAACTGGGTGGGAAAAAATTGCCCCAACTGGGGTGCAAAAAAAAAAATTGCCCCAACTGGAGTGGGAAAAAAATTTGCCCCATTCGCGATTATGGTGAAGAGTCGCTAATCGTAAAAATAGATTAATCCTAATGAAGCATCAAAGTAAGCACACGGATATAAAATGTACAATAATTTTAAAAACTCTTTAAATTCATGTTATTTCAGTTTTTTCATGTCATCCAATATTTCGACGAGAATAGAAATAGGAATTTTTAAAAAATTAAGGATCTTCGATAACAATTATATGGTTGCTCTGTACAAGCATCAGTTTCTTTTGAAGCAGAATTGAAAATGCTTTTAGTCTTCTAAGCAATTTTGAGACTGGGCTCAAAAATACATGCAGAATTAAATGATTTCCTTTCGAAACTTTGTATTACGGGTTTGTGGATTTGGAGTAATTGATGAAGAATTGAAACACAATTTATTGGCCAGTAAGCGCTATTACACAGGACAGTTCCAAAGACACGTTTACAAAACAACTATAAACACACGGAAACAATCAGCAACGCACTCTTGAGGTTATAACCGTGAAGACAGCTTCACGGCAAAGACCTAAAATACAACTTTCGACTGTGTCGTTGCTCTCTTGCCAATCTCTGACCTTTAAAACACTACTATCTTCTAGTATAGGCAGGGTACATAGAGTTTTAACCTACCTTTCGGAATATTCCCTAAAAAAAAACCGCTAAAATTTAGTTCCAGAATGTTCTCGTTCCGTCTATGGCATATCGCTAAATGGGCGATTTCGCGCCAAATCTGGGTACCTTGACTTTCCTTATACATTCTGGCAAACCAAACTCCCTTTGCGACGGGCATGTCAGCAGCCGTGTTGGTTGAATGGTTTGGTGTTTCGAGAATCTTTATAATTTTGTGCATTTTGCTTTTGTGCTTCTGAAAGTGTGTTATTATAATTTATTTTGTGCTCCGGTTTCGAAAAATGTGCTTTCTGTATCAAGATTGTGGTTGTTTTTGAAGATACGAATGATTGAAAATTTCTACGACACGGAACGCCCCATTTGCATGCACGGGTAAGTTTTATGTTTATTTTTTGATAAATATACCGTGCAAATTTATTTCTTTTGAAGAGATGTATTTGGAATTGTGATTTCTACTTGTATTTTTAAAAGCACGATCCCAACTTGCATGGTTTATATGTTATGAATACTTAAACTATTTCAAATATGTCCTACCTTTATTATAAGTGTAAAATATTTAATGCTACTTGATATACTGCATGAAGTTTATTTTATTCTCAAACTTATTAATAATTATGTTAATTAATGTTTAGTAGTAGTGCATATTACTTAGGAATCTATTTTATTTTTAGGATGATATTACAAGAGTGAAATTCAGGCATAGAATAATATTTTTAATTGAAATTATTCTGTTCCCATTTGCTTATAGATCCTTAATGTTTTTCATTAATTTCATTTCTGCGCACGGAAATTAAGTCCTTAAAAGCACTTAATTTCCGTGTGCAGAAATGTGTACGAACCCTGTATACCATTCAATTTCAGTAATATATTTTTGTATTGTATTCATTACGTTTGCTTGTAATAAGTCTAAGAATGAACCAATTTGATGTCAACGAGGTAAGTAAGAGTGGCTATACCCTACTTTATAGTGCATCACGAACGGGTTGTATAGAGATAGTAAGAAATTTACTGAAAGATGAACGTATTCACGTCAATGAAAAGAATAATTACGGCTGGAACCCACTTCCTTGGGCAGCACGGAATGGTCATGCAGGAATAGTTAAACTATTACTGAATAATTCTAATATTCAGGTAAATACAAAAAATAATTGTGGTTGGACCCCACTTCAATGGGCAAAACAGAATGGTCATGTGGAAGTAGTCAAAGCATTGTTTGAAGCTCCAAATATTAAATCCAATGAAATAAATAATTTTTATTAATCTCTTTTTTCCCGTGAATACTCACGAGAAATTTTTATCCTCCTTAGTGCGTGCCTTCGTAGTATAGTTGGAAGTATATCTCGAGTTCAAATCCCCGCGAACGATAACAGATTTTTCTTGTTAAATGTTCAGAAATAAGTCTAGTGACTCTGAGCCGCGAACTAAATTAACGTGGACGGTAATTCGTCACCACTTGTGTCCTCCTCCTTCCCATTCGTCCTTTAACGGGGGGGGGAGAATGTAAGGAACTATTCTTTCCCGCCTGCCTTCATGGTGTAACTGGAGGCAAATCCGGCTACTAACTAGAAGGTCCGGAGTTCAGACACAGCTCCTCTTTCTTGAATCGAAATAAATGTAATGTCTGTAACAAAATTAAAAGTTGGTGGACGATAATTGGTCACGGCCTTGATTTGGCAATCTGGTTACTTTCACCCTGGTCATCCCGTAAGTGGGGGAGAATGTAACGAATTTTCGCCCTCCCGATTGCGTGCTTTCGTGATGTCATTGGAGGCAGGGAATTTTACTGTTTTTTGGTTCGAAATGACTCTACATGCTGAACTGACAAAGTGAGAAAGGGGGGATGATTTTCGTGCAAAAAAGCAACACCCGGATACCATATTTCCTCTCGCATCCCCCCCAAAATTTTTTACGCCATGTTCTGAAAATTTTAGAAATATTCGCGTCATTTTCCCCTTTCCCAGTGCGTTCAGAGAATGAGCTCCCCTAAATTTTATAAGGGATTCGCCCACTTAGTGATTGTTTTCGTCTTACTAACAAAGACCAACCCTTGCAAATTACCTGCGAAGGTCACGCCCAACCTTCGCCTTCTAACTGTCGAGTTTCTTGTCAGCTACCCATCACAGAAAATCAAGCAGGGACTGGCATGTAGTCTACATTTCGACGAGGCGGCATAATTACTTCTAGAGATTTGAGGCATAATTACTTATGGAGACGACGATAAGACCGGGCGACGATTCAAGTTACAAGTAATTAGAAATGAAGATATTTTATTAGATATGTTAATATTACTATGGTTCTTATCGGAATGTAGGTTTCTTTTAAAGAGACAATCTTGGGATAGTTACCCGGAGTTAATCCACGACTGCTTTTCATTTGTTACGTTCTCATTGCAAACGCGTCCTTCGGAAATTAAATGATCCGCCTAATTCTCCCCTCTCGATTTTAAGACGATAAAATTTGTAAAGAAAGAGGGGATACGCGAGTTAATACGGTATTATTTTTATTCCCTGAAGTATTTCTGGAAAAGGTAAAGGTATAAAATATTCGGACTGCTAAAGAATATGATAATTAGTTAATTAGAAAATGGAACTTCTCCTTTGCGTGTGGAAGATAATTAATTCATCACTACTTGTCTGAACTTGGTCGACCGGATCTCTTACCGCTTTCCAATTGCGCTTTAGTAGGGGCAGTGGCGTAGCTAGTGTGGGGCAAAGGGTCCTGGGGGCAGCATCCAGGGGGCGCCTAATTGATGATACGAAATTTTAGAATGAAGTGTTTTCCATTTGTGGCGCACAGAGAGGGGCACAAAATCTTGAGTTGTCTCTGGGCGCTGAAAACCCTAGCTACGCCCCTGAGTAGGGAAGAATGTAATCCTTTCTTTGTGATGTGAGTATATTACCGTGAAAGACCGAAATTGGAGAATGTCGGCTTTCACCGGAGAATGTCAACATTCACCAAATGCGTTGGTGAAAGATCGAATATTGCAATACATTCTTGTACATTCGGACCCTCACCGGTGTATGTCGACAATCACGGATATGCTCTGGTGTAGGTCGATAAAAGAGGAGTATATGTACTTGCTGTCATTGCAAAAGGAAGTGTTCAACAAATAAATGCAGTTGTAAAAGCAAGGACCTCTTTTGCACAAAGTGTCTTAATAGTTTAAGTTGTTGCAGTAATTAAGATTTGAATCACATAATTTAGTAAGTTTTTAACTTCTATTATTTTCCTTTCTAATTTTGAATGTACTGTGTGTTTTCAGTTCTTATTTTAAGTCTCAAGTGCGTTTTTTCGAGACTGAATTACGGAGAAGAAAATATAATAGTCTTATATGTTCAACATTCACCATTAGCACATGGTGAATGTCGACATTTACCGGTGTAATACAGAAATAAGAGTATTTGGAAAATATTTCGGACATGCACCAAGCGACTATGTGAAGTCTCTGTGTTGACATTCACCGGTGAAAGTCGACATTCTCCAGATTTCGGTGTTTCACCTTAACAAGTATATAGCTCGTAGTTTAAAAGTCTTTGGTTCGCATCCTGGACCTGGATCATTTAATACTTGTAGTTTGAATAGAGTTCAAATCCAGGCTAACGGATCTGTTTTCTAAACATTTTCGTGGTTTTTCGTATGTGTAGTAAGTAATATATGAGCCGAGCCAGTTTTCTTTAGAAAATTTTCCGCAAAGGCATCCCTCCTTTTAGGCAGATGCTCCACGAGTGGCTGAGTGTCAGGACCACTGCATTATGAAAGTTCGACTCGGAGTCGATCCCAGGCAAACGGGTTGATTGCAGAGTTATTCTTAGTTGTCTTTCCCATCATAAGTAACGTGAATACGAGCTAGAATTGAACTTCAATGACTTTCATTTTCAGCAGAGCTTAAATTGCGCCAGAGCCCACCGGTGCTAGGCTCCGGCGCCGCTGCTAGGCTTTGGTATAAATCATAATTCTAGTCGGAGCGCACCGGAGCCCTAAATCAGAAGGCTCCGGCGCTTCTTTTTTGTAACTGAACAACAATTTCAGTAGAAATTTGATCTCGAAAATTTTATTTTTTGTAATAAAATTATATTACAAATCGCTTATTAAATTTTAATTTATCTCTTTACATTTTATTTAATTATTTATTAACTATTTTAGTAATAATAATAAATTAATTTTATTTAATTATATAATAATTGGCAAATAATAATTATTAAAATTAATTAAATAATAATTAATTTCATAATAATTAACTATTTAATATTTAAATTATTAATGATTTTAGTAGTCATTTTATTTATTTATTTACTTTTGTTCCTCTTTCTTAACGGTCTTCCATAGGGCTCCGGCACTTCTAATTTTAGAAATTAAGCCCTGATTTTCAGTGAAGTAAACTTTCAATGAAATATAAGGTATTTCTCTCGCCTTCGTGGTATAATGCCTTAGCATGCCTTCGTATTCCAGAGCTCCGAGGTTCTAATCCCGGCAATTGCGCCCACCAGCGGCCGAGCGGTAAAGTCGCTTGAACACTGGTAGTTCGTTCCGAGGTTCGAATACCGGGAACAGGCTGGCTGCATGGGCGTTTTCGTGGTTCCCCATGTGTAACGTGTATACGAGCCAGTTTCCCTTAGAAAGTCCTCCACGAAGGCATCCCTCAGGCAGGTAGCCCTACTGTGCTTTGCCGTAATTAAATAAATCAAACCCGGCAATGGCATTGCTCATTTTTCATGTCTCCTGCTTCGAAATAAGCTAATTTCTCTACACTATTAGTAAACTTTCAGTAACTTTTATTTTCAGTGAGGTGACCATTCAGTGAATTTTCAGTCAACTTTTAGAGAACTTTCAGTGAACCTTAGTGAACTTTCAATAACTTGTATTATCCGAGACTTTGAAGTTGAACAATCGTTGAACTTACACTAGACTGACTGTAACCAGTTTCTACGAAAATAATTTCAGATAAGCTTATAATATTTCTTTTGTTAACCAGTTTAGTTTCTAGCACTTACAGTGCTGATATATTCTCAGATTTTTAATTTACATTTTGGTTTAAATAAGTTAATGATTCTGTATTTAAATTTTTGTAATTACTTGAAATTTTAAATAAATGCCACTGATCTCCGGGCCTATTCGGATATGTCTAGCGGATAGTAGATATTTCCACAAAATGAACAATCAGTTGGTAGAATCAGTTGGTAGTCTAAAAAGGTGGTACAACTGTTCATTTTGTGGTGACCTGTCCCATTTACCTTAGAAAGTCTGTCACGAAGGCATACCCAAAGGCGGGTTGCCCACGCCCATATCGAAAACCTAATGTACATAATCTAATCCTTTAGGAGATAACTTTTACGTGCTTTGCCTAATTCTAATCATTTGTTCAATTAATTAATCATAAAAGCAAACGATCTCACGGATTTGCTTGGTTTATGTGATTACGGCAAAGCCTCGAGGGATATCTTCCTAAGGAGAGGGATACCTTCGTGGAGGACTTTATAATGGAAACTGGCTCGTATATACTTTATACATAAAGAAAAACACGAAAACTCCCATGCAGCCAGCCCGTTCCCGGGATTCGAACCTCGGACCGAATCACCGGTGTTCAGCGACTACATTACCGCTCGGCCGCTAGTTTGCCCAAACATTAAGAGTCTCATGAGCGAGAACAAATCTAAGAAGAAATATTATCCAATTACAAACGGAGAACCGTACAAATCTGTAATATGAGGGGGGGGCAACAAAGGGCAGAAAGCCAATTATTCACTGCAAGCATGAAGTAGTTACTAAATACTAAAAAGGGAAACGCATTCAAATTTTATTTACCTGTAATTGCCATTTCTTTAACAACATTAGCTTCAAAAAGTTGGAATTTCAGTTGAATCATATTATTGCCTAGACGGCAATTTAAAAATATTTTGGTAATTGCGTAAGCAAAATTTTAGTGGACATTTTTTTAACTTTGAATAAAACTAGCAAGGTATTTATTCAAGGTAACAAATTGTTGATTAAAAATTTCAAAGAAGCAATGGCAACACTTGACGAACAAAACATTAAGATTAAAAAAACATTTTTATCTCCAGCGCGCGAGACTGTATCGGAGAAATTAACACGGAGAAATTAGACAGTAGACTCGCCTCATATTTATTGCACGGCATTTGACTATCATTGTCCTTCAGGTATTGATTTCATTATAAATTTAAAAAGGCATTTCTCATAAAGTAAAAATATCTGTCATGTAAAATATTTTGTCCATAGTGTTTGAGAACTCTTCGAAAGAAAAGTGTTAATTTATAAAATGTGTAATATACAGTACATCGTCTGCAAAACTTCTAATCTTATTAATACTTTATGATTATCGCTAATATTTATAACTATTAACTTTGCATCATAATATTTTTGATGTACATTATAAGTGATCTACATTTTATAGATTAAAAAAATACGTAATTTTTATTTTCTGTTAGAACTAGCAATGTTTTTACAGTTATGAAAATATGTTAAGAGATGCAGTGTGTTATTTGCACGTGTCGTAAGAACAGCACGTTTCCCGTTCGCAGGATGACATAATAAAGCTTGTTCAAACATCTTAAAAATGTATTCCATTTTGAAAGAAGAGGAGACAGAAATTCAATAAATACAAATTCAGATAATTCTTCCAAACGAAAACTCGCATTTACAAAAAGTGCAAAACAATCAGACAAAGATGCATTCTCTGGAAACACGTTTTCAATACATAATATCCCTTAATGTTTGCAATACATAGATACTGTTCAGCTAAGCCTAATTTTTTAACTATAGCAGCCATATTTATTTACATTTAAAACTTAGCAGAATAGTGGACTTGTTGCCAATCTAGATAAACTAAGCTTCGAAACAATAAAGTAACATCACCTTTTATTATTGCGAATTAAATCATGCTTAATAAATTCTGGAATTTATTCGAGGAAATAAGTGTTTCATATTTACTTCGTAATTTTTAATAAAGATATTTTGAGTATTTATGTATTTCTGCCTTGTGGGGAAGTGAGAACTGAATTAATTGAATGAGAAATACCGAATCGTCTGTGAACAACTGTTTCTTTTTTGTTTTGTTTGCTTAATTTCATTTACACATCGTTTTAGATTTATTATGGTATTTGAATAGAACATGTGGCAACGATTTGATTATTCTTCAAATGATATAAATTTATATGTATTCTGAATTATAATATGGACGAAATGTAACGCTGTTAAGTGTACCTAGCGCCAGAGTGTCGCAATGGTAAACAAATATAGTGAATTTTAAAGAGTGCGGTTATTCTATTGTGGTTTATGCACTATCGACGAAGTAAATTTAATTCAATCCAATTTGAAATACAAGAACAAATGCGTATAATTTAATATTCCGTGCAAGGAAGTCATGTGGTGTACACATCAGATTTTTTAAAAGCTGTGAAAACGACAATTTTCGCCCTCATTTTTCCGAGTGGCAACAGTCTTCCACGATGGAGATAAAAATCTGCTTTACTTCGAGAAGTGTCGCCATTGCTCGCTTTCACATCGTAGAGGTTGTTAATAAAAAATTTGTAAGTTTTACAAAATATGAAATAAAAATAACATTGCCAAGCATTAAGCATATTAGTATTATTATAGAAGGTCATATTCGGACGCTAAAGAAAGCAAGCGATTGCATGTGACTCTACTGTATGTCGAAAATTGTTCGCTAATGTTAGCATTTTAAATAAATAGCTACTGTTCACAACTTTTTGTTTCCGGTTAGTACAATTGAAACGATATATTATTGCCACGTTAGTGCTTCGTTAATTCTGAGAAAATGTTGTCGTATTACATTAAATTTAAATCATGAGGTCATACGTATTAACTTGGTGTCAAAAGTTTTTGTTTCCTGTTCCAGCAATAAAAAAAAATATATTTATGAATTTAATTGTTGCTCGGAAAGAATGAACTAATTTCTTTAATATTGAAATGTTTTCATACATTTGCTTTTCACATGTACGTAGAACTTGAAAATTCTGCTTTGGTTGCAACCTGCTAATAGGCTTTAATTTTGTACCTTCTGTTAAGCAGATTTTACGTGACCTGCTGTTTTTATATAAACTAAATTTTTCGTTTCACATCAACTGTTTCATTTCCTATCACATCAAGCATTACTGGAGTTTATAAAAAATTAAAAATGTAGTTTGAAATTATAGTTCCACTTTAAGCCTCGGTGCGCTTTATAGGCGAAATGTACTATGCGTTTAAATAAAAAAATAATTAATTTTTATCCTATTTTTTCATCACAATTTATGATTCAAGACATCCAAGTCAAATATCTACAGAGGCTGTTCGGACATTTTTTAGACGATTTCGGTAAGCGGTAATAAAAGATTGTTTGCTGCAAAGATGTAATTGCAATTGTACTACGTTTTTAAAAGTCAAAATTATCGTCTGTGGCTTCAAAGTTTTGTTTTTATTCAAAATGGCGAATTTAACAAAGCAGTGGTTCGAAGGCTACATTGACGCTCTTTCCGAAGAGAAATATGCATACTCCGTTATCCCAAAACGGTACGTTCATTTAACAATAGACGGGCAGGGAAATTGGTTTTCGTTTTCACGTCTACGAAACATTTTGCAGCGATGGACAGAATTAAAAGAAATATATTTCGATTTGTTTTCATCGCGATGTGGAAGACAAGTTACCAGCTACTCTTGTTTGTGCAGTTTGAACGTGAATGGAGAATGAAGGATATAAAACGCGAATTTGCGGGCTGCGGAGTTACTAGCGCTGAATTGTTTTACGCAGTTAAAGTAAAGGAAACTTATTCGAAAATAGTTTCTGAGTGCGGCCAGCCAGAGATGAGCGACGGTACTTTACCCGGTACTGCGACGGAGGAAAGCAACCAGAAATTCAACCACGCCCAGCTGGCGAAATTTGCAGAATCGAGAAGAATTACGGACGTGCAGATTTTAATGTGGGAATATGCGCATTTAGCGCACAGAGACTGCGATAGAACCGACGAAAATTCGAAACAGCACGACGAAGACCACATTGAGCAGATGGAAAATGCTAGGAAATTTCTGCACCTCCCTGACAGAAAAAGAACTGCAAGAAACGCCGGTGACGTGACTCGAGCAGCCATTTACGCGGAATTAAACAGAATACCCAACATTAAATACATTGAAAATGAATCGCTGATTCTAGGCGAGACTTGTGGAACAAGCGAACTTTCAGGCTCTAGTTGGGCAGGCCAGTTTTCACCTGTTTAACGTCGTTGGTTTCCACAAGTTTAAGTGCACGGCAGTGATTCTTCTGAGCCTTTTTATTCACGCCCATCCAAAACGAAGATACGTATGTTTAAAAAGACCATACAATTCGGGCAAGACCACGTTTGCTTATGCGTGGTGCTCGTTCCTCAACGGAACTGTTTTATCGGTGAACATAGACCCTAGCCGTGATACATAATATTTATGTATATGTAACATATATATTTTTATATATCATCTTATTCATTTTTATGAATTTATAGAATGAATGATGCACACTTTTTCTGAAGAATTTAACCAAATACACCTCGGAAAAAATTTTGAAGAACCGATAGTCACTTTGCATTTAATGCGCGGAAAACTCCAATGTGAACACCCATCTTGAATATTTGATGACACACGCGTAAAGACACCATTAGAATGTTTCTGAAGAAGTACACACTTTTCACTAATTACATGCTTATCAAAATAGCACATAGGTAATTTCAAAGACCATTTCAATATCCTATTTGTAGGATGTTTAATATTCGTAAGCCAGACTAAAGCAGCATGATCAATATGTACAATAAAATGATTACCATGTAAATAATAATAAAATTTATCTATTGCATTAATAGCTAAACATTCTAGCTCAGTAATATCATAAATTTGTGCAAAAGATCTTAATTTTCTAGAATGGAAAGCATTTGGATGTAGATTACCATCAGGATGTTCTTGTTTTAAAACTGCATCAACAGATTCTTTATAGATGCATCTACAAATACATGACATGGATGTTTTAAATTAAACAAAGCTAAAATAGGTCTTGAAATGAATGCATCTTTTAACTTTTGAAAAGCTATTTGACATTCAGTAGTCCATTTATAAGGAGAATCATTTTTTGAACTAAATTCTGTATCCGTTGACTGATCTAAGACAGCATCAATTCTAAGAATAGGCTCAGAATCTGTTTCAGTAATTTGGTTGAGTTTTCGACAGTCAATACGCAATCTAGTTCCTGCTTGAACAATTTTTGCATTTGGTCATCAACAATTTCACTATTTGTAGCATAATTATCAAATTGTTTAGTACTTACACTATTTTTGCACACAAAATTATTTTGAAAACGTTTATTTGATAGTAATAATATCTAATAATATGTCCTTTATTTTCAAAATACATTTAATTGAGAGATTCATTTATTTAAGATTCAACTGCAATTTATATATTTCGCTACTTATCATATGTCATTCGCTAAATATTTATCGTTAATAGAACTATGTAAATAATTGAAGAAGTATAATATGAATATATAAATGAATATTATACATATGAACATATAAATATGAATTCAAATAAAAAATTGAAAAGTATATTTCAAATGTTGTTTTTGTAATACATAAATATATCATATAAAATTGTATCTATCATGACATATGTATGAAATTATACATTTTGATATGAATAGAGATGTTTAATTGAAAATGTTAAACCTTTAATGAATTATCATTTATTCTTAGTTGATGTTGTATTTATGTAATGTTTGATAATGTTGAAATTTATTGATTTTATTATTGCGGTAAGTGTATCTGTATAAGCGCACCATGTTTTCTGAAATATGTTTACCAAAACTATTTCAACGTAAGGTGAATGACAGGTAGTAAACATTTTTAAAAATAAAGTAAAAAATGCTATAAATATTTTGTTATTATTTCGAACGTTTTGTGGTTGTATTCACGTTTATTAAAAGAAAAATAATAATACCATTCCAGATCTACATTTTCAGTACTTTGAAAAATCCATAACACCAATTTCCTTTCAACGCTGGTGGTGCAAAAATTAAGCACGAGACGGCTTTTTCAATATAACGTTGTGCAAATGCTTTCCATAGCAACAAAAATAATACCATAACATCCACAAGATGTAAGAACACGGGTAATGTAAGCAAAACGACCCAAAAAAGAAATCAAAATGATAGAAAGAAACAGCACGGAGCACAATGCAACACAAAGTCGAAACATCCGTGTGACAGGTGTCCAGCAAGAAACATGCCCTTAGCATGAAGTGTACGTGTCTACAATCGCAACTCAGACTAAACCTGCTCTCACCCGTAAAGATTTCTCGACCCCATTAATTTTTTAATCTGTCCAAAACTTCCCCGACGAGCAGGCGTTAATGGTATACACCTTACGGATCGTCGTACAAACAGACCACCATTGTGCAGCCTCCTGGCCATGGTAACACGCTTGTTGCATATGTCTTGAGACTTTCCCGATAAATTCCATTTCATGGAATATGTGTATGCACTTAATAGTTAAAAAATATGAAGCAATAAATATGAAGCAAAATAAAATTAAAATAGCAAATTTTTATGAGAATTTTATTTCTGCAGAATGCCTGAAAGTCTATATTAAATTTGCCAAACCAAACCAAAGAGGAAAAATCATTTAAAATATAGCCTATTATGCCTCCTTTAAAAAAATCTACTTATTTACAATCAGTTTAAATTTTTTTTAAATAACATTTTTTCGTGCATAAAGACGACAGCAGCTGATCCGTGCTTGCATGTACCACACATGCGTGGAACTCCTGATTAGTCTCTCAGTCCGCTCTACGTTCTTCGTTCCACTGATAAGCTAATTTTTCAATTTCGTCCTTAAATTTTTCACACCAGTGCACAAGTTGAACTGTTTTACTAGAAACCAGTATATTATTTAAGAATATATTATAATATAAATTTATTTTTTCCCTTATTCTGTAAATTATCAGAAAATGAACCTGTTTATTATGGATTACATGCTGATTCTGATATTTTGTCTTAAATTGCCCAAATATCTTTAATGGTTTATAGACGCTTTTATTTGTGATCTATGAAGTGAAAACGCATCAGTAGGTAAGATTCTTTATTGGACTCTTACCCACCGATGCGTTTTCACTTCATAAATCACAAATAAAAGCGTCTATAAACCTTTTTTATTTATTATAAATCATAAAGGAATAAATTATTTTAAATTATATTCAGCAGTCTTATAAATTTTTTATGCAATTATATGTAATAGTTAAATATACAATCGATTTTGTTTCAGAAATATTGAACGCTTGACGCATGATTTATTCATTGCTTACATGTCATGAATGTGTTAATTCTGTTTTTGTCACGATATAAAAATTGTGTTTATTCAATATCCAATTGTTTTCATATAAATAAATTTTTTATTTCATTATTGTAATTGTGTTGTCTTCAGTTTTTACTCTAAAAGATTTCATACATATATTTAATATTTAGTTAATTTTTATTAGAGATGAATTTAATTGCTGATCAGCATTTTTAATTTCATCCTGTCAAAAAATAAAACTTTCCTTCTGTGATAGGGTTTTCACGACATTTTCATTTCCTGTTTTAACAGTGTATTTTTAAAAATTTCTAGATATTCATGCATTCAAAATCAAAGCATAATGGCAGATATTAATTTTATGACATATACAATTTCGAAAATAATAAACCGTATCTTTAAAATATTCTGCAGTTCAGGAGATTTAAACTTGTAACTCCAAAATTAATTCTAAAACATATAAATCGAAATAACGCAAATTTTAACGTAATAAATTTAGTAGTTTAATAAATTTTAGCGTAATAAAATTTAAATGTATAAATTGAAGATTAATTCTAAACAGAGAATTGTATAATTAATCAACCGCGCATGTATATAATGACTTCATGAATTATATCCTCAACCATAGTTAGTTTAGCAATGGACAGTTTTCCTGCCTGTAGCTTTGTAATGCAGTGAAACACATTTACAGTAAATAGAATTCTTTCTAGCCAATTGCTCGTCCTTTTATTACTACCTACATACTGCTCAGAGTGTTCACACATTTTTGGAACCACTTTGAAAAGATTTATATATAAACAAACGAAGAATTTCATTTTCCAATATTCAGTCATAAACCTTTGTATCATTCTTTGGATGAACTGTCATATTATATCTTGATTTCCGGGATAAATATAATAATATAATGCATTAAAATGTAGATATATCTGTTTTATATTAACAGGAACTTCATAAACATGTTAGCTAAGAATTTTATTTTTGCATAACAAAATGTTTTGCCAAGTGAACGGAGAATACCTACCCTCTACCAACTCACAATAAACTTCCCCTCAACATGCAGTTACGTAAGAAAAGTAGCTTTTTCTATTCAGAATAATTGGGGGGAACAAATGCCTCATGGCCTTGTAGGGACGAGTCGAAAATGAAAAACAAAGTCGGGAGTGCTCATGTTATTCTAATTTCAGAATATGAAGAAAAAATATTGAAAAGCCACCTGCATGAATATAACAGCATGTTCGGAGGAGAGCTGATGCTATAAAACGAGCAATTAGCTGGGCAACATAGCGAAACGTGAACCTAATCAGCATTTACTCAGAGAATTACCATTTGCCGACTTTAAGATAGCTTAAACCTTCAAGAAGTTGTAAGCATATTTACTAGTTTATATTTTCTTTTAAACCTTGTTAATTTCAATAATCAATGCTATCAGGTAATTTTTAGAACCCTTTTAAGAATTATAAGGGTTTAAAAAAGTGAGAATAATTTAAATTTCTCTTTCTGACTGTGATATATCTAAACGTAAGTAATCACAAGTTGTGTCATATATTAAACAGATATGATATTAACTTATAATATAATTAACTGTTTGTGTTTACATATTTGTTCTATGATAATCATTACACAGGGGTTATAATATTTCTAATTTTATCTGCTAAAAGTGATTGAATTTAATGTGAGTCCGGAAACGATAACGATGTTATTTTCTCTTGACATGACTTTTGTTATTTTTCTGTTGAGATTTACATATTCATAATTTCTGTAGAACACTTAATTCTGCCGTTTAATTAAAATTGATTGAGTGAAAGATTCAACTTGATAAATTTTAAAGATACAGGAATGATGAAAAGTGCCAATACATTGCAAAGTAAAGGAGACTGTTTTAACTGCCTTTGAAACCACATTGCACTTCGTTACCATATAGGAAAACCATGACTCCTCTATACAGTCAAAGCATTCAACTGCGGAAATGCAATTCGGCCATCGTTCCGCAGCTTTAGCGTCTTAGCCACTAGTCGGCAAATTTTCATTCGCTTTTCAGCATCATTGAACATATCTGATCACACAAAATGTATGCAAAAATGGTAGTTGGTCTATTAAAAAAAATCTGATGTGTACAAGACATGACTTCCTTATACGGAATATTCAATTATACGCATTTTTTCTTGCATTTTGTTTAAACTTATTGGATTGAATTAAATCTACTTCGCCGACAGCGCATAAACCACAACAGAATAAATGCATTCTTTAAAATTCACTCTATTTGTTTGTAGAGTTGCGCGCCCCCAACTTGCACGCAACCAAGAGGTTTACCATAGCGACACTCTGGCGCTAGGTTCACTTAACAGTTCATATTAAAACTCAGAATGCACAAAATTTATATCATTTAAAGAATTATCTAATCGTTGCCACAGGTTCTATTCAAATACTATAATAAACCTAGAACGATGTATAAAAGAAATTAAGCAAACAAAACAAAAAAGAAACAGTTTTTCACAGACGATTCAGTATTTCTCATTCAATTAATTCAGTTCTCACTTCGCGACAAGGCAAAAATACATAAAATATCTGCATTAAAAATTACGAAGTAAATCTTAAACACATATTTCCTCGAAAATATTCCAGAAAGGATTAAGCATGATTTAATTCGCAATAATAAATGAAGGCTTTATCTTTGTTGTTGCGAATTGCATACAGATTTACTGAAGGCATAAAAACCTTAACCGGAAGATAAGAACAACATAATTCAATCATTTGTAAAGCAAAAAATGTTGCAAATTTACAAACATATAAGAGCAAAGAAACTGAGATCACTGAGCCGGGTAACAGAGTGGATATATATATAAATATATTTATATACGATTGGCGCAGCCAATCGCAAGCAAAATACGAGGTGCACATCTACATGTTGTAGTCCTATATACAAAATTTCAATGTTCTGAGGCTACTCGTTTTTGAGTTATGCGAGATACGTACGTACACAAGCTACGAAAAATTCTCTTCAGAATTCATTTTAAAGCAGTTTTATAATTTTTTTTGGAGGAAAAGAGTCTTTTATTCTGTCCTTACGTACAGATATAAAGCAAAATCTTCGTTAAATTGCATTCGAAAGCTGTCAAAATGGATATTTTCGTTGAAATATGCTGCCTGAAACTTTTTGCGATTACAATGCTTCCTTTTTACTTTGCACAAGGAAGTAAAAATCCAAGTAAAAATGTGCGCATTACATGAAATACATCAAATACAGATGACTTCCATGTACAGCCTATTAAATTATGCACATTTTTGCTGCATTTCATTTATTTCCACTTTATTTCCACGAATTTCATTAGACATACATTTCTCGTTCAATTAATTCGGTTCTCGCCTCGCGGCAAGTCAAATCATCTTCATTAAAAATTGTAAAATACAGAAAACATAAAACATCAAATACAGTTAAAAGAAACAGTTTTTACAATTAAAATTAGAGTTTCAGAGCGGAAACAAGCAATTCGGCCAGCGGACAAGAAGGCAGATTATTCGGTGCACCAAACTGAAAGTTTACTTTTAGTCAAACTCAGCAAAAAGACACTGAAGTCCAGAAACTGACTTAATTCTTTATTCTACTTTCTTCTGATTAATCTGGAATGAAAATGCTACACATGGATTTATGTCATGTAGGTAATGTATCAAGATGGCACTCATATGTATGTGTGCTTAATAGTGATAATATTGTTTTGTGAAATTCAGTAATTTTATTTCATGTATACATTATTCTTGATAAAGAACTATATCAGTATCTCACGTTGCCAGCCATAACATTTTGTACACATGTCATTCTGATAAATGTTGTATGTGTGTAAAAATGTCTACCTGCTGTATATTTAAGTGATGCATTTAATAAGCTTGTTTTTTTGCCTAACTTTAAATGCATATACGTATATCTAAAATTGTGTATATTCCTCATTCTACTTAGCATTGTGGGCACGTATGATGGATATATTATTTATATTCAGCCATTGCAAGTTTTCAAATTTTATCCTTGATATACAGAACTGAACGTTTTCTTAAGTATATATTGTGATTATGAGAGTTATTATTTTTTGTGTGCTGTTAAAATATATTTTAGGATGTCTGTGTCTCTTTTATTTATAATAAACAGATTGATTTGATCAATAGCTTTATCAAAAATTTCATTATTTTCATTTCAAAAATTGAAGTTTCTCTAACACTGAAAATGTAAATTGCTGCAATGCACTTAATTCAATTACTAGTTTCTTAATGTTAACACCAATGAAATTTAGAATGCAAATGAAAGTGAAGAGAAACACACCTGTGTAATATTAAAATTAGTCAAAAAGGCAACTTTGGGTTTGAGTTTCATTCAAAATCTATGCCACAGTAAGACTTTTTTTTTCTTTTTTGGCCTAATAATTTTAGAATGTCTTTGAATATCTGCAATGCAAATACTGCACAGAGATCAAAATCTGCATTATTTAAACTTTTATTGTTTAAGATTTCCTAAAAACAGTTATTTAATAATTTAAAAATTCTTCAGTATGTAAAATTTAATCTCTTTAAGTAATATTTTTACTCCAATGCCGTGAAAAGAGATATACAAATTTTAGATCACGGTGTATTACTATGTTAATTACATCTTTGATAGGGGATACTAAATTATTTTTTGGCTCAGTACAACCGATAGAAATATTTTGAAAACTTTTCACTGAAATAGTACATGATCTGAAGCTATCTGTTAACTTCTTACTATATAAATAATTAAAAAATAAGGTGTATACTCTGAATTACCTTTAAATTATAATAAATAGTTGTAATGCGTACATTCCAGAATAGCGTATGTCTATATAAAATTATTGTACATTTTATATCCGTGTGCTTACTTTGATGCTTCATTACGATTAAACTATTTTTACGATTAGCGACTCTTCACCATAATCTCCAATGGGCAATTTTTTTTGCACACAGTTGGGGTAATTTTTTCCCACCACAGTTGGGGCAATTTTTTTCCACCCCAGTTGGGGCAATTTTTCCCCACCCCAGTTGGGGCAATTTTTCCCCACCCCAGTTGGGGCAATTTTTCCCCACCCCAGTTGGGGCAATTTTTTCCCACCCCAGTTGGGGCAATTTTTTCCCACCCCAGTTGGGGCAATTTTTTTCCCACACCAGTTGGTGCAATTTTTTTCCCACACCAGTTGGGGCAATTTTTCCCACCCCAGTTGGGGCAATTTTTTTCCACCCCAGTTGGGGCAATTTTTTTTCCATCCCAGTTGGAGTAATTTTTTTGCACTCAGTTGGAGCAATTATTTACGCATACCATCCTTCCGTTAGGCATACATCCTTTGAACACGTAAAAAATATTATAATAACTAAACTCGCTTGGTCTCCTGGAATAGGCATTGCAGTCAATTAGTTTGTATCCCGAAATGCCGGAATAGCAGTAAACTGGGGAAAATAAAGGGTAATTGTACCCTTCTTATCTGTGTCATATCTTCTACAGTTTCAAAGAACATAGTTTAAAGTAAACTCATTGTTCTACTCGGAACACTCACATGTGTGCCAAATCAATTAGGCGAAATAGTAGTTCTGATAAATGTTTTAATAGGAACTGGCAGCGGGAATACAACACTGGTGTTAATATTAGTGGCGTCACTTAAAAATTAAGGCTGTGTAGAAATGTGAATACCTATTTTTGTAAAAAAGCAACTAGAACTTACTTAGTATGTATGGCGTTCACTCATAGCGGGAGCGCAACTATGGCAACGCGAACCTGAGACCGGTGATATGAGAGCAATTGTATGGCGAGTTTTCCAAATCTTATGTGTAGACGGTGGCTTTCTTGTTATTTTGATAGTCAAGAGCGCACAATTTCAGCCAGATCGGAATAAAAGTGTACATTTGTACAAATTACACAACAAAGAAAAACGGGCACCGATTTTTATATGTACAGATGATTCTAATAAATTCGGTTAGTGTTATTTCATAGGTTCAGATAATTTATATGAATTTCGGCTTTTTTCTAAATCGCTTAGTTTGTGAAAAATATAAGAATTAATTTGAAAGGAAAATTAAAATTCCTGCGCTTTGTTGAATGAGAAAAATCTGCTGCGTGGTCGGCGTAAATATTTAATTTGGCTAGTGGCAATGCATTTCTTTTAAATAACTTGTTTGCTAAAGTTGGGTGACAAATATATTGCGATTTGCAAGAGACTTCTTTTATACCCCCGAGCTAAATGATTACATTTGAAAAATAAATATTATCTTATGCTTTGCAGAATGCTTTACGGATGACCGGAAACACACGTCCTTATTTTTGTTTTATTATTCATTTAGCTAAAATGACAGTGCAATTACTGCTAATTTCATTAACATACAAGTAATCCAACCCCATTTATGCTGTTTTATATGCTTATATATTTTCTGTAAAAATGCGTTTCTTTGCGTTTCTAAAAGCGGGCTGTAAACATAAATGTTTGGGAAACACAGCTTTAGGGCCCGATTCATGACGTTTCTAACCACAGCGTTAAGTGATTTTTACGGAATCACGTGGTACTCTGACATAACAAGTAGTTAAATCGCAAGTATTGGTATTCTCATCAAAGCTAGCGTTAAATTTGACCGTTAAATTGATGAGACGGATGTTAATGTAAGGACAGATCTGACCCTTCTTGTTAAATAAACAGATGATTATATTTCCGGCAATAAACATGGCGGAAGGTTTTGCGTCAGTTTTAGCTGAAGCGTATGTCATCGAAGCAATGCGTTCGATTTACATACAATATAGACAATGGATAATTAATTATTGTCAAGATTAATGAATTCCGGGCCCAGGAGAGTGTTGTTGGTGAGGTAAGTTCAGCTTCGTATTTTTTCATAGAATGTTAGAAAAATTACTCTTCGTATTTCTTCAGTATGTGTATTTTTATTTCACTGTCACTTATTGACGATCAACTGATTGTATAAATACAAAATGAATTGCGGAATGTGCATGTGTTTGTGCAGTAAAATTATCGCCAATACTTTTTGTGATGTTTCTTTTATTATCGCATAGTTTATGCCGTTTGTAAAATTGTATCCTAAATTTCATGTAAACTTTGTGCTGAGTTATCACATGAAATTCAGTAATTATATTTCATGTATACATTATTCTTGATAAAGAACTATATCAGTATCTCACCTTGCCAGCCATAAAATTTTGTACACATGTCATTCTGATAAATGTTGTATGTGTGTAAAAATGTCTACCTGCTGTATATTTAAGTGATGCATTTAATAAGCTTGTTTTTTTTTGCCTAACTTTAAATGCGTATACTATTGACACTCTTATTTTGCAGAAGCTCCGTTTAAAACGCGATGAGTGCAAATTTCTCGCAGGCAATTCCTGCAGTCTGTAATTTTTTTTATCCACCGTATTCAGCAGACAATATCATGTCCACTAATACACAATTTTATTGGTGGCAAGGCACTATAACTTTCAAAATAATCACCTACCGGTAATAACTACCGGTTACTCATCTGTAGAAAGCAGGTCCCAAATTTTACTCATTTTATAAATGCAAAAAATATGTATATAATAATAATAAAAGTTAATTTATATCCTTGTTCATAAAAACCTAACGGGGCATGTAGAGAATTAACTGGAGTTACAAGAGAAAAAAGCGACATGTTTATATCATGCATATCCATAATTGGCGCTAAATCGCACTGCATGGCGACTAATGTATTGTCGACAGGATAATGCGTAAGTACGAAACAAATTAATTCTGTCTTGGTAACATCTTTGGTGAGTGACTCTTAATTTAAAAACGGTATTCTAGTAAAAAATTCATTTTAAGAAACATTCAAAGTAACGCCCATTCGGCAAGAAATTGCTAAATATTATCGAAATTTTCCTAACAAGGTATATCTTGATTTGTCCTCCAAGTCATTATACAACTGCAATGCGCATTCGTACAACACTCGATATGTTTCAAGCTAGTTAAAAGCATAAAATTCAAAAATAATCCAGAAATTGGAAATTATACAAAGCACACTATAAATATGCAGGGTGATTATAATTAAAGTTTAAGTTTCAAAACGCTATAAAAAAAGAACCACTCATGAAAATGACGTCAAATTTGAAAGGAATGTTATTGAAGAAGGCGGAAAGCGTATGGCAGAAGAAAAAAATTAGTTTCAAAAGTTAGCAACAGATGGCGCTGCAAGCGGAAGAAGACGTAAATTAAAATATCAGTTAAATTTCAGTGTTATAAAGCCGCCAGGTACCAAGCTGTTCCTCTTCACCTCATTCTCTTAACTCCTACCACGTCAGACTTCCTACCGTCATTTGCCTACTGGGCTCTCCTTATGAGCTGGAAACAGCGCGCTTCGCGCGCTTCTCCAGCCATACTTGTTCGGATCGGCTGTTCCTCATTTCGCGTCTTAGACGTTCGCCATGGGTGTTTCACTGCAGGACCGCGCTCTGCTGGTAAAGCTGTATTACAAGAATGATGATTGTGCAAGAGTAGCTCTGCAAAAATTCAGGACACTGAAGGGTATAAAAGAAGGCGTTGGTCCAATGAGTGTCGTAGGTCTAAAGAAAATGATGCAAAAATTTGAAACGACAGGTTCGTTTGATGTGCAATCTGGTAGAGGGAGAAAACGAGTGCATTCGACGGTAGTTGAAGAAGTGGCCACAGCATTACAGGAGGGGTCGGCCGGTGGTGTGCAACCGTGCAGTGCACGAGGAATTGCCCGAACATTGGACAGGACTACGAGCACGGTGCTGAAAATTGTACGAAACATTCTGCAATGCTATCCGTACAAAATTGGCCATGTGCAGGAGTTGCTTCCGTCTGACCTGACAGCTAGGGAGACGTTTGCGTTAGAATTCCTGGCTCGCATGGAAGTGGATAATGAATGGCCGTGGAAAATTTTGTGGACAGATGAAGCCCATTTCCATCTGACAGGATACGTGAATACCCAGAATTGTCAAATATGGGCAACAGAAAATCCATTGGCAACGCACCCCGTACCACTTCATCCTGAAAAGGTCACGGTATGGTGTGGCTTTACGGCATCATTCATCCTACAACCATATTTTTTCGAGCAGACGGGTGCTTCCGGTCCTGTTACCGCAACCGTCACTGGTCAGAGGTATGCGTCTCTTTTGCGCAACCACGTGGATGTGTGGATGAAATCATTTTTATGCAAGATGGCGCTCCTCCGCACATTGCACATCCCGTGAAGCAGTTGCTGAGGCTCCATTTCGGAAATGCTCGAATTATCAGCCGTCATTTCCCTACAAGCTGGCCGTTCCGATCGCCTGATCTTACTCCGTGTGATTTCTGGCTGTGGGGATATCTGAAGGATGTTGTGTTCCGCGCTCCAATTGCAAATTTAGCGGAATTAAAGGCACGCATTTCGCAACACATTCTGAACATCACCCCGGAGACATTGCGATCAGTTGTGGAACATGCTGTTTGTCGCTTTCAACTTGTTGCACACTACGGTGGACACCATATTGAACATGTTTTGCGCCAGTCTCGCGACAGTTACGAACTTCTTTGATGAATGGTTCTTATGCGGTATGTCGCCGCAAAACTCTTGAAACCGATTTGTCCCTTTCGATGTGATATGTACAGTCATGCAAATAAAATTATTCAACAAGTCTAACTTGTCAATGCGTTTTAATGTGTAACATCCACCTTAGCCGTTGTTTTACGAATCATTTCTCGTTTCTCGTCCTGATTCTGCTGCTTACAGCGCCATCTGTTGCTAACTTTTGAAACTAAATTTTTTCTTCTGCCATACGCTTTCCGCCTTCTTCAATAACATTCCTTTCAAATTTCACATCATTTTCATCAGTGGTTCTTTTTTTATAGCGTTTTGAAACTTAAACTTTAATTATAATCACCCTGTATATAAAATTAAGTCTCATATTGCACAATAATTGAATAAAACATAAGTGAGCAGAGTCGTACAAAATCAATAAATATCATTGTGAGTATAACTCAAACATATAAACACCAACTTTTGTATAAATTTGCTACTACATATATACATTTACAAATTTTTATCTCTTCACTGGTGATATAATATAAAACCTTCCTTTTTGTCAAAAGAAAAAATCTGATGTGTACACCACATGACTTCCTTGTACGGAATATTAAATTATACGCATTTTTTCTTGCATTTCGTTTAAACTTATTGGATTAAATTAAATATTTTTCACCGATACCGCATAAACCACAATAGAATACATGCATTCTTTAAAATTCACTGTAGTATGTGTTTACCATACGGACATTCTGGCGCTAGATTCACTTAACAGTATTACACTTCGTTCATATTATAACTCATAAAGCACAAAATTTATATCATTTAAAGAATAGAATTATCTAATCGTTGCCACATGTTCTATACAAATACTATAATAAAGCTAGAATGATGTATAAAAGAAATTAAGCAAACAAAACAAGAAAGAAACAGTTTTTCACAGACGATTGAGTATTTCTCATTCAATTAATTAGTTCTCACTTCACGAGAAGGCAAAAATACATAAAAACTCAAAATATCTATATTAAAAATTACGAAGTAAATCTTAAACACTTATTTCCTCGAAAAAATTCCAGAAAGGATTAAGCATGATTTAATTGGCAATAATAAATGAAGGCGTTATCTTTGTTGTTGCAAGGCTAAGTTTCTCTAGATTGGCAACAAATCCACTAGTTTGCTGTTTCAAATGTAAACAATCAATGGCCGCCATGAAAATAAAGGCTTAGCGGCACTTATACAACTTTAAAATTGTTGATAATTCTAAAAATATTGCATACAGATTTACTAAAGGCATAAAAACCTTAACCGGAAGATAAAAACAACATAATTCAACCATTTTTAGTTCTACTCCTTTTTGAGTTATGCGAGATACGTACGTACGTACGTTCGTACAGACGCCACGAAAAATTATCTTCAGAATTAATTTTAACGCAGTTTTATAATTTTTTTGGTGGAAACGAGTCTTTTATTCCGTTCTTACGTACAGATATCACGCAAAAACATCATTAAATTGCATTCGATAGCGGTCAAAATGGATATTTTCGTTGAAATATGCTGCCTGAAACTTTTCGCGATTACAATACTTCCTTTTTACTTCGTACATGGAAGTAAAAATAGAATCTTAAGTTTTCGCCTAATTTATGTAATTACATGATGCCCTTAAGCAAAAAGAGATCGTTCTGTATACGGGAAGAATAATATATCAATAGATCTCAGTCAGAGAATTGCTCAGCTTCTGATCTACACACATTAAACATTATATAGATATTGTGTTATATTATAAATTACTGTTATTACAATTTCGTTTTTCATGAAGCTTTACGTATCATTAAGTTGCTTTCATCTGGTTAGGTTTCACACCGACGTTTATATTTGACTCGCCCACCAGCGGTCGAGCGGTAAAATCACTAAACATTGGTAGTTCGGTCCGAGGTTCTAATTCAGCGAACTTGCCGGCTGCATGGGCGTTTTCGTGGTTTTCCCCATGTGTAACGCGTATACGAGCCAGTTTCCCTTAGAAAGTCCTCCACGAAGGCATCCCTCCCTTCAAGCAGATAGCCCTAGTATGCATTGCCGTAATCTCAATAATGTAATTATGTCTGACTTCAAGTGGCACTCCGTTAGCAGAAAAGTACCGTCAAATATTTTAAAATTTATACACTGAAGTGATAAAATATAAGGTGAATCTTCGGATTATGGTAACTTAGCAATTTTTTGGCGAAAATTTGGCGACCAACCCTGCTACAGCAAGAATAAGAAACCCTGCTAAAAAAAGAAAAACCTAAAAAAAGAAACCCTGCTAGTTTCTTTTTTTGGACGCCATTTTGTTTTCACAAAGATAAGGCTTTTTTTTTTATCAACATTTTTCCAACAATCTGCTAGCCAAATTACGCTTATGCTAGAACTTTTATGGAACCAAAAGTGCTTATTCATGACGAAGATTAGATGCGAAATTGGGAGAAAGTGCAGAATCGCCCACTGCTTCGCGCCTTTTTAAGAAGTGCACATACGCTGTATCCATGTACACGTCGACCTATTTTCACTTAAAAAAACATCCCAGAATTGCACAAAAATGGCATTGCGCACACGCTTGACTTTATCAATGTACACATCGATTTATTTTCACTTCAAAAGTCAAAGAAAATTGACAAAAATCCAATTCTTCTTACTCTTGTAAAAAGCGCCAAAGAAATAAGTCGGCGATTCTGCACTTCAGCAGCGAAATTGTTTCTCTAAGTGCTTATTAGCTCAAATCACGATCGGAATTTTCCGGAAAACGTCACATGACATGTCTCATGATCTCTCATTTCTCTGAGACAAAATAATCTGTGATTCGAACTGTGTACTAAAGTCCTACCTAGTAACCTTTGTCACCTTACCAAAATGTCGCCAAACTACCTGTTTGCATATTCCAAAGATTAGCCAAATATAATAGTCAAAATAAGAAACCATTATTGACAACCAACAGTAAATCTGACCTTAACTAAC
Source organism: Stegodyphus dumicola (assembly GCF_044657685.1). Classification (NCBI taxonomy): domain Eukaryota; kingdom Metazoa; phylum Arthropoda; class Arachnida; order Araneae; family Eresidae; genus Stegodyphus; species Stegodyphus dumicola. The sequence continues at coordinate 205,630,072 of NC_140781.1, forward strand.
AGTTTTGTTGTGTAAAAAGCTTTTTTGCCTGTTTTTAACTAGTGAACGAGTATTGTTTATTCCTTGTTGTGCGCATTATAAGCAATATTATAAGTGTTTCAATCTACATACGGCGATCTGTTATACGAAGTTTATGAATTCCTCGAAAATATATTCGATGACGTTTACAGAAGACGCCGCTTAATGCGATTGCGGTTATTCGGATATTGTTATCGAATTGCCGCTCGTTTGTATTAGAATTAATCTTTTAAATTGAAGAAATGTCACCAAATAAAGTCTAAATTGCAAAAGTTTTAAAGTAAGGATTAAATGATTTCAGTTAACCATTTAAAATTAGCCTTTCCTCCAAAAACAATCTTAGTTTGATGTAGATTTTAAATAACGCCACCAATTTTGAAGGCTACCAGCCACAAGTTCCCTCTTTTTCAGAAGCAAAAACATTCTGCAGATTTTTTTTTAAATCCCGAAAGGAAAAAGTATCCTCGAAAACATCTACGCGAAACTAAATGCCTTGCCTTTTTTTGCTTACTTTTAAAAGTTACACTTTCATGAATTTGCACTTCATGGAATGTTACACTTTCCGAAGCTTTTATTGAATCGTTCGTAAATGAACTTTTGAATAAAAGACATTGTCAACAGTTAATGAAGAATCTACTGCATTTTCCTAATTAAAATGCTGAGATGCAACATCACAGAGTTACAACAACAACAAAACGCAGACTATTACATTATATTTAAAATAATTCAACAGCGAAATTTGAAAATATTTATCAATTATCGCGAATAGTATATTTCAAGAGTTTCGTAAAAAAATATATTAATATAGTTTGCTTCTTGATCTTTCACCTATATTCAGTACAGAATTCAACGTTGTAAAGCGAAGTAGTATCTACGTTAATTTCCAAATTCCGTAATTTCCATAGAAGTATCTACGCAATTTCCAACAATAGTTTGGTTTAGGTAACGCGAAGTGCAGATGCATTTAACTAAAGTTAATTTTTCGCCGTTTGTTAATGTTCGTATGCAAGTGCATAAACTTTGGGAAATGAAAGCTGCATTATTCGTATACGTAATCATTTCTTTTTATTTTCCCATTAGCTCAAATTTGGTAAATAATGCAAAACGTGCAAAATGCAGCCGAAATTTGGATTCCTTAATTCGATAATGCACTTCTGAAGCCATTTTAAGATTGAATTTAATATGAATTAATAAATATAATTCTGGTAAAATCTTTACCTCCGTTTAATTTTTACGGTGCATATTTAAGATTTCGTCGGAAATTGCGCAGTAAATTTACAATATTTCGTAATTTGAAGATACAAGAGACATAATCAAGAGAGAATTTTAAAAGTTATTATAACTATTAGATTATTATTATTAATTTATTCTTTTAAGAAATTGACTTGAAATATAATCAACTCCTATTAATAAACAATGGGAAAAAATTGGTGAACCGATGCTTATCTAGACATATAATGTTAATTAAAAAGAATCGTAGTTATAGTATATAATGAAATTAAAAGCACGTATCGGATTCGTACAAATAGTTATAGTAAATAATGCATTTACCTGGGATACATCCAACGTTAGAGAAATTGGCTTGCATCTTCTTTACAAATGGGAAAACCAACATGCAGACAGCACCTATAGTGGAAACCAAAGTCGAATTACCTTTAGCCGCTCGGCTGTCCAAAAGAGCAAATAACAACGAATACTTTTATCGCCAAGCTTCTGAATTCCTCAGACCTCATTCCTGGGGAAAACATTTTTGTGGGGATTTTAGCCCAAAATGGCAAGTAGTCTTTTGCGTTGTTTAACCTTTCGTTGCCATTCGGAAAATGTAATCCTTTAATATTAATCTGCTTGTTGTTAGCGAGCAAGCTAAGTTATTTAAAAGTAATAGATGCAGTTCTTAAGAACAGTATTTTTTTTTACTTACGAGTCTGATTCAATTAAATAAAAATGCATTTATGATATACCTAATTTAAAAATTCAATATTTTTATAGAACTACAGAGGCTGTTCACACATTTTTTAGACGAAGTATATTGTATTCACAAAACTAAATTACATAAAATTCTTGTATTTTAAATGTTCTATTTGACATCCCTTATTCTGAACTATCTTTCGGCACCACAATTTCCAGGATAATAATGCCTTTTGAAGAGGCAGAAGAGATATTCTATCCCATTCCTCCCGAACAGCTTTCCAGATTCCTGTTAGGGTTTTGGGACAACGTTTGGATTCCGAAAGCACAAAAATCCATAAGTGACTCATCGGGAGATTTAGTAGGGATATCGGTGAAGGGTATGGCCTTGGTACCAGCTTTTTGTTCCATTTCTTTTAGGAAATTTACAGTGGATTTTGATGTGTGACTGCTAGCTTTGTCCTGATGGAGTCTCACAGATAGATGGCACTGTGGGTAAAGCGATGGTATTTCATTCAGAACAATTGGCGATAAAATATGTTCCTGATAGTATTTGGAGTTAATCTTGATATTTTTTTGCACTCTCTTTATTTTTAAACTTGCCATTATAAGAAAAACCAGCAACAATCATGAATCCCTTAGAAAAACTTTCTTTCGATTTTTTGAACCATGTGCTTAAATTTTTTTCTCCTCTTTTACGAAAATAAATGGCTCTTTTTTTGTTACAATCATTTAAATACACCCATGCTTCATCTATTGTGACTATTGTTTTTCATTTTCTTTGGATAAGCGTTTCTCATATAGAATTCTGCAGCGTGTCCTGCGTTGAGCGATATGGTTTGGAAGAAGACGATGCACATTGCGTTTCTTCGCTTTCTGAAGATTTAAATCAACGTTTATCATTTTCTTTACAGTGGACAACGAGCATTTTAATGATTTTGACACTGTCCTTTGACTAGGGGGATTTTCTTTTAACATTAAACAACGTACCTTTGCAATAGTCGAAGATGTCCGTTTTTTCCTTGGATACTGGTTTGGAATTTTTGAGGTTCCTATTTGACGTTTTTTTCCTTTCTTGTTGATGATATTACCTATCGACGCTTTAGATATCACAAAACCATGACTCTCACATCGTTTTTGGATAACGGAGTATGCATATTTCTCTTCGGAAAGAGCGTCAATGTAGCCTTCGAACCACTGCTTTGCTAAATTCGCCATTTTGAATAAAAACAAAACCTTCAAGCCACAGACGATAATTTTGACTTTTAAAAATATAGTACAATTGCAATTACTTCTTTTGCAGCAAACGACCTTTTATTACCGCTTACCAAAATCGTCTAAAAAATGTGCGAACAGCCTCTGTACATTACATTTTTCCGTTTTTTAAATATACAGATTTCCAGATTGGAATTCTAAATACATGCTTTCCGAATATTCTATCAAATGTTTCGCTATTCTACCTGGATTTATCTATTCACAACGTACTCATAAATCATATTAAACTTTAAAAGAAACCTTTGGAGCGATCATTAAAATCTGAACGTTTTTCGTTTGAGGGGGCACTGTTTGAATATTAATTGTTTTACTGCCATTTGTCTTAACGAACTCTAATTATGTGCTATTCACGCTATCCCGGCAATGCATTATCGACTGAAATGTACTAAAGACTGAATGACGTAGTATCTGTTATGATTGACCAGAAATTTAAAGAGTCCAAGTGATATTAAATAAATTATGTTTCCCTTCAAATTCTGTTAAACATTTGTAAAAAGATGAATTTTTTGAGTAACTTTGTACATGATTTAAATTGTTTTAACATTGTATAAAATTTTTATTTTAAGTATCGCAATTTTGTTCTTCATTTGCATTGCATTTAATTTCTTTATTTTATCGGAAACAATTGCTGACTAAATTGACTCGTTTTCAAACAAATTCTTCGGTCTCCACAGTTTTATTCATCAGTGTGGCATGTCGACGGCAAAAGCAGAAAATTGTGATGAATATTAGTTAAAAATTAAATCCCTAATCTTGCTGAAGCAAAAGAACAGAATGGTAAACTACTGGGATTTCGGAATGAATATTAAGTAATGTATCTAAAAAAAACTTATTTCCCAGAAGGAAAAAATAGTTTACTAATTTTCTCTTATTAATTATTAGACAATAAGAAGTGTTCAACCGCTAAATCAAAACTAAAGTGACTTACCTAAAATAACGTAATTAGATTTCGGGGGAAGCAAAAGGATTCAAATACCAATTCTCCTATAGAAATCCTTTGCTTTTGAATCTTCTGCTACAGAAATCTTTTTCAGTTAAGCTGTAAAAATATATCTTATCTCTCTTTTTTCCGGATAAGAGCAAGATTGAATTTTGAAGTGAATGAATTGAATTCTATCATACTACTTAACTTTCTCATTAAAGTCTCAATATGTAAAATAACAGAGTTCTAAAATCAGAAGAAAATGCTTTTGCTACTCTTAAAAGAATACGTTCATCATGAATTTCACCAACTAGTCCGAAGTTTAACTAAAAAAACGATACAAAATTCAGTTAATTTGTACAGCAAATGAAATAATTTCAGCTTGTTTTTCAAAGATTTTAACAACGAGCAGGATAATGCAACTTTTAGATGCTGTTGCTCACATTTCATCTGGCAAGCCAATTCACTCGCTATAACATTTCACGAATGATGACATATATGGGTCATAACATGCACGGGAATGATGACACGTACTGGAATGATGAGTATAACACTGCACGTTCCGATATTTAAGCACTCAGGCCCACCAATGGCCAGTTGGAAAAATTGCTGAACGCGGATGCATTTCCCAATGAATGTAGGCTACTTGGTGAGTTGGTTGGTTGGTATCTCGCAAATGTCCACATACTCGGCGAATGCCATCAATAAATGCTAATTTATCAGGTCCATTAAGAGACATTTATCCCCAAACTATAATACTTTTTTTTAATTGTAGAAACCACGTCTTGAGGAATCAAAGTTTTTTTTTTTTTTTTTCACTTTTCATCTAAACCAATTTTTTTGCCGTACAATCCAAATAAGTTAAACGTACTTTCGTCACTGAATATTATAATTTAGCCCAATTCCAAAGGTCTTTGCTAACTAAACCCTTTTCTTCTATTCCTCCCGGGGGTCGACGTGGAGAACTTTGCGAAGGTACTGCTTATGTACCTAACCAATTGCGGCCTTGGGAGTATACAAATTACAAAACTTGTGGTTCTGGAGGCCCCGGAGAGATCATAAGGTCGGAGAGGTCGGCCTGTGAGTCTGACAGGTCCTAAAACTGAGGGCTCTAGTAGCCCGGGGTCCTCCCGGGTACACTGGGTAATGTCCCTCTGCGACGGGCTGCCCGAGCGACTGGTAGGTAGCAAACTGGCGACTGGTGACGCCCTGGGTCTCTGTTGCTCCAGGTGCTTTGGCTCCGATCTCTCCAAGGTTCTAGACCAGGGTTTGAAGCCCTATGCCTAGTTCCGCAGGGTTTGACGACCCTAAGTGTCATTAAATTGACTGAGAGGAGACCGCCCAGAGATTGTCTTATCTTTTTTTCCTATTTGCTTCACTAATTTTCCTATTTGCTTCCTCATTACGCTTCTACCCTTATAGACAAATCTATGTGTATGATATTTTACAGTACATGGTGTCAAAAAAAAGCATGATGTAATGTCATTTTCAATTTCATTGCTACTAATTACTTTTAACAAAGCTTTAAATGAGTCCCTTGCTGAAAGTGGTTTGGGTCAATCACACTGCTTGCAGTTTCCACTTGCTTCGTAAGTAAAAGTAGGAAACAGTTGATATACACCGAAAAGGTAAAACCATTGCTCCTTAATTGGACTATTTTGGCACGATCTTCTCTGATTCCAGACATTGCCAATTAAAATTTTTCTTAAAATAAATGTGCCAATTGACTTTCGGTGGGTATTTTTCATTTCTTACGCTATCTGAAGCGCAGTGGGCTTCTCCACCAGTATTTATTTTTAGTTTAACTTATTAACAATGAAGTTAGTGCTTAAACAAGGGCTCTGTTCAAATATTTTTTCCCGTCGCTGTACGTCTCGGGCTTTTCCGATACCGATCGTGCAGCACTGCACGGAAGAAAAAAGAAATTATTTCTATATACTCTCCAACTTGTATTATGATGACTACATGAGTATGTATTTTCTGTTTCTATATTCGATGTCATATAACTACCGTACTTCTGTAGACTAACAAGCAAATGTAATACTCGCTTGCCCTTGTATGACCCTGTAATTTTTATTTAAGATCCAAATAAACTCCCGGTGCTGCCTCCTGGGGCCCCAGGGAGTTGTTGCTACTAGATAGTGGAGGATGCGGGACATATGCCTGCTTGCCTCTATCATACGTCAGGCGTCCCCGTCCTCCGACACTTGTATTATGATGACATCATTTTCATTCATTATGGCAAAGCACACCAGGGCTATCTGCCTGACAGAGGGGTTTGGTTTACATGATTACGGCAAAACCTCGAGGGCTGTCTGCCTAAGGAAATGATGGATTCGTGGAGGACTTGCTCGTATACACATTAACACTTGCTCTATGCGAGCTCTAAGAGAAACTTGCTCGTATACACGTTACACACGAAGAAAACCACGAGAACGCCCCTGAAGTCAGCCCGTTCGCGAGATTCGAACCTCGGTCCGAAATACCAATGTTGAGCTACCTTACCGCTCGGCCGCTGGTGCGCGCTAAGGCAAGGGATGCCTTCAATGGAGAACTTTCTAAGACAAACAGGGGGCCCACCAGCGGCCGAGCGGTACAGTCACTGAACACTGGTAGTTCGGTCCGAGGTTCGAATCCCGCGAACGGGCTGGCTGCATGGGCGTTTTCGCGGTTTTCCACATGTGTAACGTGTATACGAGCCAGTTTCTCTTAGAAAGGCCTCCACGAAGGCATCCCTCCCATTAGGCAGATAGCCCTAGTGTGCTTTGCCGTAATTAAATAAACTAAACCAAACTAAGAGAAACCGGCTTGTATCTGTGTTACTTATGGGAAAACCACGAAAAGGCGAATGCAGCTAGCTCGTTCGCGGAATTCAAACCCCGGTTGAATTAACAGTGTTCAGAGATTTTACCGCTCGTCCATAGGTTAACCAGATCTCCGAAGATTCCAGCGCCAATCATTCCGGCTGTAGTTATAAAGGAACAGCTAGTTAATCAACAAATACAAGCTACGGGTATGATACATTTAAAAAAAAAAGTCCCTTTAAACGCTTATCTTAATCTTTCGAATGAAATTTGCACAGGTCCCATTAATGCACAAGGTTCTCGATATCAATATCCTGTAATTTCAAAAATATACTATTGCAAGTCATGTCCCGATTTTTAACAATTCTTCAAAATACGAGGGGAAAAATAGAAAAATATCAGTTAATTTCTATCAATTTTTACAAAAACTACACCAGCTTATCCAGAATGAATAGGATTGACAAAGCACAACTGGTGCAACCGGTGTATTCGCGGCAGAATAAGAATCGCTGAGATTTCACCGGGATGCAAAAAGCTATACTTGAGGATGACTTTTTAAAGGCTCTTATTTGCTTAATGTTTCGAAGGGAAAAACGGCTACTTCTACTTTCCGGTTATTTGAATGAAAATCGGATAGTCAAGCTTTTACTTTATATGCACCTCTATGTTTTGCTTCTTCCTTCAAATGCATACTTTTCATTTTGAAAACTGATTTTCTAAAACTTTAATTTGCAGATGCACAGTCGATAAGTGTATTTTCGGAAGTTAGTTTCATTCTTTCATTTTCTGTGCACTTGAGGTTTGCTTTTCTAAACCGGCTCTTGGTCAAGAACTAAATTACTTAAAAGCAGTTACTACTGACAAAGGCTTTCCGCCTAACATTATTGGCCAAGCGGTTAAAAAGTACTCAAGACATCAAAAAGCACTCTCTCGTTTTAGATCATAAGAACTCTGTTGTCATTCTTTTCTTTCCAACGATTAGCTATAAAATTGCACGTTTTTACAGAAATTCAACTTTCCGTTCGTTTTTTTCTTCTTTCAGTATAATTCGCAGTTCCATACTTAACCACTTGCGCTACGATTAAACTTCACGGTTGCGGTGCCGTGCGCTACAATTAAACAAGCGGTAAAGTGTCTCATTTACGCCGCTCCGCGTCTGCGAGTGCAATCCAGAGCTGTAACTCGAGAAATAAACTGTTTGAAATTAATCAATTTCTTGACTTATTTAATAACTTCGGACGAATGGTAATATATTTCGCAGAGAAAACCTTTTTAATTAACAACGAACTTATTTATTTAGCATTCTAAACATTACAAAAAGAATAACATTCCGTGAGTTATCAAGCTCAAAGCATTATATAAAAAACATAACTGTTGCCACAAAAAATCTACATTATAATGAACATATTAAATTATTGTGTATTAACCGAGTTCGTGCATGTTCCTAAACATAAACAATCTCGTTGTTAGGCGACGTGTGCACCACGTTATTTTCATTTTTGTGATAAATGCCTATCGACGTGGTGTTCACGTCGCTCGCGGTTTGAGACAAAAGCGTCTCGACGTGCGTGGCACGTCTTTTTAGCGCAAGTGGTTAAGAACCCTTACAGGATATGAACTCCAAGAATATACAGGGTGTCCCATAAATAGCGTCCAAATTCTGCACAACCAGATTCCTCTTTGGGAGTACATAAAAAATGTCCAAAGAACTGTACCCGTACGATCCATAATTTACAAGAAAAATACATGATAACCGGTGCAATGAAAAACGCTTTATTTGACACATCAGCAGCAGTATTTATAAAGGCAGATGTTCAAGGTGCCCGCCGTGAATATCGAGGCAGACTTTAGCGGGTCCTGGAATGGATGAGTGCACACGTCGCAGCAGCGCGTTGTCTACCGAAGTTCAAGCAGCATGCAGCTAAGCGATCAAGTCCGTTTCTGTAGTTACTAAGTCTCGATACACCAATTGCTTAAGATGTCCCCATAGGAAAAAAATCCAACGCTGTGAGATCTGGCGATCGCGGTGGCCATAGAACCGGAGCCCCACATCCAAACCAGCGGCCTGCGTATTCCATATCCAGCCAATCACGTACAGAAGAGATAAAATGCGCCAGAGCTTCACCCCGCTAGAACCATCGGCGATATGACGTCATAATTTTCTTTTGCAGTTATATCGAAAACTATGGACCGCACAGGTACAGTTCTTCGCGCATTTTTTATGTAATCGGCACGAGGAATATGGCTGTGCAGAGTTTGGATGCTATTTACGGGACACCCTGTGTACAGGATTCGCTGACAATGTAATCAATTTACACTGATCAAACTGAGAATCCCGTAAAATTTCGAGCTACAGAATATGAGACATATGTTCTATAGCCCGAAATTTAAGCATTTCACATTTATAAAAATCTTTCAATTATAGTTAGCCATCCCAGTTTCAATCCGTCTTTACCCTCAACTTTTAAGGAAATTATTTCCTAGTTGTTTTCAGTTTTTGTCAATAGATGCTACCCTTTTTTTATTGACAGCTTCTCTTTCGTCACTTGCATTACTGCAGCTGGTTCTATATTTAAACCTTCGAAAAAACTAGTCTTACAAATTTATGAATATTACCTCGATTCTTGCAGCTTTAACACAGTTTATATTTCATAACCAAGATTACACTTTTCATACGCTTTAGCATAGATTCAAATAATTTTTTTTATGTGTTAAAATTTGCTACATTCCTACACGAAAATTGCTTTTGGCAAAGCTTTTGAAAAAGTATCATGTTTCCTTGTTCTTTTCTTCAATCAGTTCCATGTATGTTCTATAGAAATTAAGTTCCGAATATGGAAAAGGTTTTTTAATTTCAGCATAGTTGTAAAATAACCACAAGGGCTGTATGTTAAGGACAGTAGGGCTGTATGTTTAAGATTGTATAATTACAATATATCTTTAAACATACAATCTTATCAACATACAGACAGTTATTCTGATAAAACTCGAATGTATTTTGCATTCCAGGGTTTTTCGCAGACGTTTCCAGATTTTCATTAAGAATATTTATATATTTATACCAATCCATATTATTTTAGACAAACGCTATTTTCGTATTCTAAAGACAAAGAAACATCTTCATCTGTATCCCTATGCGTGACATTAGGCAGTAGGTTTTCGAATTCAGTTCTTAATTCTGATTTTCTCAGCTATTTATTCGTCTGTAGAACAAAAAACTTTACTTACTGTAGATTTTGCGAAGGCTAGGCGTAGTTTCACTTACTTTCTTTTTGATGAAAAATTTCCTTCTTGCCGATCGCCCTTTTTATTCGTGTGCTCTAAATGATTCTTCTAAAAGCTTCAGGAATAATTTTTATTGCAAACCGTTCTTCTAAGTCCGCTAAACGATTTATAGTACAGAAAACGAGAGAAAAATATCCACGATTCCTTGGTGTCAGCTTAAAAACTTCTCTTTAACGGCCAAAACAATTACTTACTACTTTTTGTTTTCCAACAGAAATAAAAAACATAAAACAGCACAATGTTTTCTGGCTCCATTTTCTAAAACATTTAAGTCTCCTCCGTTCATTTTTAAATTTAAAAAACACGTAACTCAAGATTTATTCTACTAAGAAACTTTCGTAAAACAATGAAAGCAACAGATGATAAAAAATTTCAGAATTTCCAAATTACTTATATATTTTATAAAAACGTTTTATTTCAAATAAAAATATCATACGTGAAAGAATATCACAGAGAAAAGATGTGAAAATAGTTCAAATATTAATGCATTCACATATTACAATCATTTTATACAATATGATATAAATTAAATGAATTTGGTGTATTTAATTATGGCAAAGCACACTAGGGTTATCTGCCTAAGGGGAGGGATGCCTTCGTGGAGGACTTTCCAAGGGAAACTGGCTCTTATACATGTTACACATGGGGAAAACCACGAGAACACCCATGCAGCCAGCCCGTTCGCGGGATTCGAACCTCCGACCGAACTACCAGTGCTCAGCGACTTTACCGCTCGGCCGCTGGTGGGCCTTAAATGAATTTGATTTGCAGTCAAAATGGATATTTTCTTTGAAATATGACGCCAGAAATTTGTCGCGATTAAAATACTTCCTTTACTTCGCACAAGGAAATAAAAACACAAGCAATTTAATTTTTCAGAATTTTAAAATATGCGCCTTCTCTTTATTAATCTTGATTTCATTCATGTACCTTTTTAAATTTTATTGCTGCTTAATTTTTAATTTTATTTCTGCAGATTAAACGAAATTTCGTTTACTCGAAATTAATGATAGGAACTCAGCTTATAAAAACGACTATATATAGAAACAAAGAATGAAGAAATACAATCTCTACATACTTCTGATTTTGCAGATAAATTAACATGCAAATAATTATATAGCAAATAGTGATTATAAGTCGGTAACAGTGATAAGTATAAAAATCGCTTATGTACACCACATGACTTCCTTGTATGGAGTATTAAATTATACGCACTTTTTTCCTTTATTTCATTCCAACTTGTTCACTCGAATTTCACTAGAGATATATTTCTCGTTCAATTAATGCAGTTATCACTTCGCGGCTGCTGAGTTTCAAATGTAAACATATGGCTGCTATGCTAAAAAATTAGGCTTAGCCGCGCACATAAACAACTTTTAAATTGTTGATAATTCTAAAACTGTCGCACGTAGATTAGCTAAAGTTACCCGACATAACAACATAATTCAATCATTTTTAAAGCAAAAATTACTTTGTTTACCAACATATAAGAATTAAAACAATTGAGCTCATGGAGCCGAGTAACAGAGTGGGTGTGGGTATATATATATATACTTTTGGTGCGGCCGATTGCAACTAAAAACGAAGGTGCACAGCTACATGTTAGAGCAGCCCTATATACAAAATTTAAATGTTCTAAAGCTACTCGCGTTTGAGCAATGCGAGATACATACATATGTACGTACAGTCGTAAAAAAATATCTCTTCTGAATATATTTAAAATCCTTTTTGCAACCCCTTTTGGGTAAAAGAGTCATTTATTCTGTCCTTACGTACAGATTCCTTTACTTCGTACAAGGAATCAAAAAGTTGTTCGCTGGTGGAATTAATATATTGGTACACTGTAGCAAAAATAGACACTGTAGCCTAATGGTACACTGTAGCAAAAATAGATTATGTAATTCTCGAAAGATTAAAGAAAGGCGAAGCAATTTAAATATCTTGTGTTATCTGTAAAACTGCTTGTAAGAATGAAGAATTTTTCTTTTTACTTTTTTTATACGAAGCAAAAAGGAAGTATTGTAATCGCGAAAAATTTCAGGCATCATATTTCAAAGAAAATATCCATTTTCACCTCTATCGAATGCAATTTAACAATGTTTTTGAGTGACATCTGTACGTAAGGACATAATAAAAGACTCTTTATCCCCCCAAAAGTTATGAAATTGATTTAAAATGAATTCTGAAGAGAATTTTTCGTAGCGTCAGTACTTCCATACGTACGTATCTCCCATAACTCAAATACGAGTAGCCTCAGAACGTTGAAATTTTGTCTATAGGACTGCTATAACATGAAGATGTGCATCTCCTATTTTGGTTGCAATCGGCCGCATCAAAAGTCTATAAATATATACATATATACATTCGCTCTTTTACTCGGCTCAGTGATCTCAGTTTCTTTATTCTTATATGTTTGTAAATTATGCATTTTTTGCTTTAAAAGTGGTTGAATTATGTTGTTCTTATCTTTCGGTTAAGGCTTTTATGCCTTAACAATGCAATATTTGTAGAATTATCAACAATTTAAAATTTGTTTAAGTGCAGCTATGCCTAATTAATTTTTCCATGGCGGCCACGCTTGTTTACATTTGAAGCCGCAGTATAGGGAATTTGTTGCCAATCTAGAGAAACAAAGCTTCGCAGCAACAAAGATAACGCCTTCTTTTATTATTGCGAATTAAATCATGTTTAATCCATTCTGGAATTTATTCGAGAAAATAAGTGTTTAAGATTTACTTCGTAATTTTTAATACTGATATTTTGAGTTTTTATGTAGTTTGGCTTGCCGTGAAGTGAGAAAGGAATTAATTGAATGAGAAATACTCAATCGTCTGTGAAAAATGGTTTCTTTTTTACTTTTTTTGCTTAATTTCTTTTTTACATCGTTCTAACTTTATTATAGTATTTGAAAAGAACATGTCGCAACGATTAGTTAATTCTTTAAATGATATACATTTTGTGCATTCTGAGTTATAATATGAGTGAAATATAATACTGTTAAGTGAACCTAGTGCCAGAGCGTCGCTATGTTAAACAAATAGAGTGAATTTTAAAGAATGCCTTTATTCTATTGTGGTTTATGCGCTGTCGGCGAAGTAGATTTAATTAAATCCAATAAGTTTAAAAGAAGTGCGAGAAACAAATGCGTATAATTTAATATTCCGTGCAAGAAAGTCGTGGTGTACACATCAGCTTTTTTATTTATTTAATAAACAGTGTTTCTGTACAGTTCTGTGTTATACGTACTTTCCGAAGTGCTAATTAATGATACTAAATTAATTCTTGAAATTAGTTTAGTAGGATTGCTTCTTTCAACACTGTGTTTTCGTTTTAATTTTTCCAAATTTTCTTCAGAAGCAATGTTTTACATCTTAAAGAATTATACAGTTAGAGAGAAAGTTATAAATGTAAAATGCTCACCTGTATCACCCTGAAAATCTTTGAAAATAGGTAACCTCTTGTAATGCATAACCGTTGAAAATAACATTAATAATCAACACTAAAACTTCTCGAGTTATAATTAAACTACGATTTATTTACATAGATTAAAATGAAAAGAAAGGGGGAAAAAAGTTACATCGCCGGCTTCGCTAACATATCGTCTGCTCGTTTATCTGAATGGCGAATGAAAGTTACGTCATGCAGTTACAGTTGTGTGGCGATTTTCGCAGTTTTCATATTATATTTAAGAAAATTAAACAATTCCTTTATGTTCAAGAAAAAATTAGTTAGCATATTTAACCTTAGTTTAAGAACAATAGTTAGTACATGTTGTGTTTCAACAACAATTTCTTTTATGATTAAGAACATTAGTTAGAATATTTTACAAGTTTGAGAGCTATAAATTTGACGATAAAATACGAAAACCATGCTTTAAAAAGAATATTTGTTATATGCGCCTATCAAATGAACTGTGAAATTCTGTATAATTTTTCAATCAATGTAATAAAACAAAGAATTGATTTTCTTGAACAAAAGTACTTGGTTTCTCTCGCTTTTTAATCATCACTTTAACTTTTTTTTGCTCTGCTTGTAATTAAATCATTTGCCAAGCATCAGTAAAAAATATATTAAAAGTAAGAAAAAAATGGATGTTATAATATTTTTTAGGAAATTCTACAGTTTAGGCTTTGAATTGTTTCTTCGTAAATAATATTATAGGTGTTAGAATAAATTAGTGTTAGTTTTGTATAATAAAACTGGCAACATCAAACGAGCGCCAAACGATAAACTGACGAGAGAGGATTCTACCTATATGTTGATGAAGTCTTAAAAAATTTTAAATGTGTGTTGTACTTGAGTCTAAGCTCTGTTCCTTTTCGGAATATACTCGTGATATTATTGCCTAATAGGTAAGTCTGAAAATATATAAAATATTTATGAATCTTTTGTAAATTCTTTCTTTAACACTTCAATTTAAATGTTGAAGAATTTTATTTTTGTGTTCTAATTGAGTTAAGCAAACTCTCTAACTTGTTAAATAAATATTTCATAGTTATTCTAAGTTATGATTCTTTAATAAAACTGTGACAAGTAGATGGTAGTGTACTTAAACGCCTTAGCTGTTTTGAATGCACGACATACCAAATGTTGATCATACATATCTAGTTTATTTTATTATTATATTTTTGGTTTTCTAAGTAAAAAATAGATTGAAAAGGAAGAAACAGTGGTGTTTATTATACTTTTTAAGAAATTCTGTAGATTAGGCTATGCATTTGTCCATCGTAAACAATACTGTAAATCATTAAACACCGACGTATTCAATGATTACGGTATTGTTTACAACTACAGTATTGATGTATTGTAACTTGTGTTCGTTACTCTCAGTAAGCTCATGCGTACATATACATGCATAAAAAATAGATCCTTGATGGCAGTTTTCGTTCCTCAAAAAGAAATCCAAATCCTTAAGTCCTTTTTTACTAAAATGTGGTAAAAATGTCTGTCGTTATTAATTTATAATGAAATAATATCACATCAAATTTTTCTCTTGCAATATAGCATTTAACACCTTCTTTCAAATACCTGATTTTGTCTTCTAGATCTTGAATTGAAGAATACTAATAGAATAATCTGAATTTAGCTTAACACATATTCGTTATAACGTTAAGTTACACATGCGGTCATTTTGATCGTGTATACATTTTAATTTTACTACTTAAAAGTATCGTAAGAAACAATAAGGAATTAAAGAATATTTAAATTAACAAAGATTATTAAACGTGACTGATAATATACGTATTACAATTTTGAAATTTTTACGAAAGCAGAAAAAATGTTACCAAACATTCCTCATTCAGTATTACCAAAATCAAAACGTAAAATGCCCATCGGTCAAATTGTTCGATCTGTTCTTATAGGTGTTAAAACTGTCTTAGGTGTTAGACACACGTTTTAAAAAAATTAATATAAAGCTTTAAAAAATTTTTAATTTTAATTTCTAAAAATTTATATTCTTTCATATTGCAAAAATATTTTGGTACTTTTCTGAAACTTTAACTGTAGTTCGAGATGTTAGAATGTAATTTGTAACTTCTTGATTGGAATTTAATTATTTGATTATATTCTCGAAAATACTTTTCATTTTCGGAATTGGTCGTTCGTCTTTGGGAGTTTTCTCATCTGAGTTTATTATTTTAACTGAAATTTATAAAATTGTTGCATAGTTATCCTTAGCAAGAACACGAAGAAGTTAATCCTACTGCGAATACGGGCATGTGGAATTCCACATTTGAAATTTGGAATTTGTTTTATTATAGATTTCATATTTGTAAAACTTTAACGAATTTTTGATTAACAAACTCAAGGATTTCAAAGCAAGCAAAGGCAACGTTGTATAGAAAAAACATTTTTCTCTCCAACGCGCGAGACTCTGTATCGGAAATTCTAAAGATATGCTCAAAACTATTTTGCGATATTGCTCTTGAATTAAATTTTATAGTTTAAGTGAACGTGCAGAACGTGATATTTAATAAATAAAGGTAACACACAAAATGATAAAAAAAACGCCCCTTTGGACGTAATTTAAAATCTTTGGTTTGGAAATTTTTGAGTTTAAAAATAAATGTTCATGTTACAGTTGCGGAATAAAATTATTTTATTTTTTCCCAAGCATAAAAATATTACAGATAAAAAAATTTTATCTCGATAAAGGAATCATCCTTTCAATTCCTTTGCATAAAATTCCAAAAATTGTTTTAATTCTGTAAAAAAATGGAATGAAGTTTTACTTCTTCTTGGTAATATTGAATGTATAAAATAATAAAATATCAAAGAGCAAAAGTGAAAAGAAGACAAATTAATTTCTATTGTATTTTCTTCATTATCCCTTAAAGCAAACGGAACATACATTCAAATCTAAGCAGCAGTAATTGAAAAGTTTAATACATTTAATTCCCGCGATGAAACGAAAACGCTTTTCCGACTTAGCCAGGAAGAGTTCATTACTTTCGAGCAAAACAAACTCCTTTATATGATACTTTTGGAAATAAAATTATGTTTTCTGTAGTTCACACTTTTTAGAGAGTTGATTTACTACCCAAATTTTGGAACTTTTGCTGTTTTAAATATTGATATAAATGAATCCTGTATCCGTGAAGAAAAGTACTTGATGCATGGCTAAGCAAACTCTTAGCAACGAATTTCTTCCTTTCCGTGAAGGCTTTAAACCTACCATAGTAGAAGACATTTTCATTTTTAATGAGCGGCATGAATTATTTAAAATGAAAGCGGAAACATTTAACTAATGAAAAGTAAGGTACCGTTTTATATAAAATGATGTGCAGGATTTGCGAAGTAGAAACACCTTAAAGAGATGACTACTTTACTCAAATTTAGAGCCAGACTGGAATGGATTTTTTTAGGCACAACTGCGCCCACTATGGGACTGAGGGCAGATATGCTTTAATGCGCGACTTCCCAAGGGAAATTTTTTTGTGCTACACATGGGAAGAACCGCGAAACCCCGTGTAGACGTTCCATTTAATTGTCAGACCAAATTAATTTAAATATAAATCATGCTGCCAAATAAATTAAATGCTTGAGTTTATCATGATATATATAGAGAGAGGGTGCTCCATAAGTCCGTCAACATTTTAAAAATTCATTAAAATTGAAGAAATTTGTAGAATTGAACACGATTTCCGAAAAGTCCTTCAAGAGGGATTTATTTTTTTGGTAAATAAAAAACATAATTTCGTCAGTAGAGAGCGCTGTACGAGAAGAAATCGCACATTTCAAGGAATTTTTTTTTTTTTTTTTTTTTTTTTTTGCATGGACTCTTACTCTTATTCTATGTATTACCATAAATCACAGTTTGCAAGCGAGTTACGACACCGTTAACTGCAGCAAGTAGCAGATCCGAACGGATGCAAGAGATTTCGTGACGAATGATGTCCTTTAACTACACCAAGGAATATGTGCTATAGTTCTGGACTTGGTGTAACGCCAAAGTCAGAAATCAATTGGTGTTAAGTCCGGCTAGCGAGAGGGCCACTTATTTCTACAGTGACGGCTAATTGCTCTGCCTTCGGTGAAAGTTTTGCTTAGGAATTGCTTTACTTGTGTTGTGATATGAGAAGGTGTTCCATCCTGCCTGAGCGTCACTATGTCAAGAACATTATGTTACAATAAATGCGTTATCATTTTCTCCTGCAGCAGTTTTCCAGTAATTGAGCAGGTCTTCTAGCCCGCTTTTGCACAGCGCTTTCAAAGAATCCAGGCGCAGTGAAACTATACCAAACTGGAACACTGTCTTTTCATTTGCGTTTAATTTATATTTAATACTTACCTTTTTCAATTTTAGCTTAGAAATCTTCCATTTTTATGTGGTCTTTCGTATATCCATATTTTAAAATTATATCTGCATTTTTTCTAAACATTTCTTGTTTAAATTTCTTTTTAACAAATTGATTTCCTTTAAATTTTTATTTGAAATGCTTTACTTTTCTCGTTTAGCATGATTTTTTTGGTTAACAAAAATATTTAGCTATTCTGTTTATTCTATACTTTATTTATTTGGCACATTACTTTTCATTATCCAAACAGTTTCATTTATTTTTTCCTTTATTGTTTATTTATTAAATATTTATTTTAGAGTCAAATCTTAGAGATTATATTGAAAAATTTTCAACTCCTCTTTGAAAATGAGCAATGAATTTTCAGCAGTTGTATATTTTATATATTTTGCAGCAAATTATATAGTTTTACTGATTTTGTTAAATAGTTTTTGCTTCTGTTCTGAAATTTTATATGCATTAAGACACAATAACACGCCGAACAAATACTAATACAGAAGCCAAACAACAAAAATCAGCGTTATATTTTCAAAATTTTCACAGGACTAGTTTCGATGGTTTTACCGAACCAACATCCTCAGCTGCAAAACCGCAAACGAAAACTGCATTTGCTACAAACCGCATTTGCGATTTCGCAGCTGAGGATGGTGGTTCGGTAAAACCATCGAAACTAGTCCTCTGAAAATATAACGCTGATTTTTGTTATTTGACTTCTGAATTTTATATGCAAAATTTCTTAAATATAAATTTATTGGTTATCTGATAATGGCGTCAACATCAACCTTGTTTTTCTTTTAGATGACAGTGAGAGAATGTTCATTTCTAAATCGGCTAGTTACACAAGCAAAAGCTAATAAGGGGGGGGGAATTTCTTTTATTGTTGATTTCTTAAATGAGGATCCACATACACCTAAGGTAACTACACAGTGATTTAACTATAGCTTTAAAAAATAAAGCTTAATTGAAAATAAGTTAAATATTAGTTAAGAGTCCAGAGCCTTTGTTTTAGAGAAACACATGCATATTAATGGTTTATGACAGGAGATTTTAAAAGTCAGCATATATTTATCATAAACTTGAATACAGTAAAACGACGAAAACAGAATATCAAATAAATTGTGACATTAGTGACGCTGAAAGTCTACATTTCTCAAATTTAATAATAATGAAAGTATAACATTTCTGAAATTTAATTTTAAAAATATCGATATGGCAACTGTCTTTGTAAATTGAAGTCTACATTTCGTTTTATCTCTAATTACATTTAACCATCTTTTAGCCCAAATACATATCTATTCGATATTAATAAGTTGTTCCCCCTCTAGATGCATATCCACCAAATCTCCTGATGTGTCTCCTATGGATTAATGTGTATTTGTACTTTTAAAACAAGCTCTTTATACGTGGCATCCCCAAACATTGGACGGACTGTGGAACATTGTGAAAGAGAAGTGGCATAAAATCAACCTTGATGTTTTCAGGAAAAGGCTTTTCTCTTACAAATCAAGATGTAATATGATGGTTCAACAAAAGGGCTCTCAGACGGAATATATTAGAAAATGAAATTATAACGTTTGTTTATATATATAATTCTTTGCAAAATCCTTAAAAGGATATCTGAACACCCCCTGCACTTAGTCATTTGCGATAGTTACGTTGAATTTTAAATTTCAGACTAAACGTTTCAGGATTATTCATAGGGTTTCGTTTATTCTCATTTTTATTAATAATGCCTCATAAATATTTATTCAAGTATATGAAAGGATTCATTTTCTAATTTATAAAATACTCTGTTTTTAAATATTTTTAACCCAGAGGGACATTAGCCCGAATTCTGTCCAAACGTTTATGTCTCCAAATGAAAAAATGATCCCTTTGGGCGCAATACAAAGTCTGAAAGCTTTTAGTTTAATATTTGTTTTGGGTGTAACTGTGGGGTGTAAATTCTTTAACTTCCAGTATATATCCAATCGGGACATTTTTAGAAAAATTATTTAAATTAATTTCTTCCAAATTTCATTTCATGACTGATTTGTTTGAGTAAAAGTTAGGTTATTTGAAAAGGGCAAAGAAAAGGATGGTTACCTGCCTGGCGCGAGGGATGGCTTAGCGGAGAACGTTCTATGGGAAATCGCCTAATATACATCGAGATAAGGAAAACTGCAGAAGTCAACCATGCAGCCAGCACGTTGGCAGGGAATTAAACAGGGTAAAACTCTTAGCATTCTTAAACACAGGGCATATTGCTATGGGACACATATTGAAAATACTTCGTTTGTAAATAAAGCAATATATTCTCATTTATTATTTTTAGTAAGTTTTGACATGAAGGCCACAGAGAGAAAAAAATCTAAAATACAAAATAACATCCTTATTCGTGTTTTAATGATAATCTGGAGGTTTTTTTATACGAAATGCCGACAAATCACATAGGAAAAACAAAAAGGAAGTAGCTGACGGTCACTTCGAATTGGGAGCACAGACAACAAGGGAAAATATGCCTAAGAAAAATTTCAATAATAGCTACAGCTTAACTTAATTCAATGAGAAGTTATAGTTAAAATAGAGCATATTGGTAAATCATAACTGAATATGGTCTGTAAACTAGTAAATTAATTTAAAAGCACAAGAAAAACAAATTTAGCAACGGCTTTAACTGCAAAAAATATTTTAATTTCAGTTTACTATATAATTTCATTTAAATTTTGCAGTTCTGAAATGTAGCTCTAGAAAAGAATTTTAAAATGATTTTCTGTTTCCATTTCAGCTGTAGCGCAATAGATTGGACTGAAAACATCTTTCCTCTGTCTTATCGAAAAAGGCAATTTCTTCCGTCCAAATCCAATGCTCAGTCAATAAGGTCATCTCTTAGTCAGTCAATGTTCAATTTTTATTCAGTCACTGGTCAGGCAAAGAGATCTTCACTTTCTCAGTCGATTTTCAGTGAATGTCCAATTTTTATTCTGTCACTGGTCAGTTAATCAGATCGTCACTCAGTCACTAGGCTGTCAATGAGATCGTCACTTAGTCAGTCAATGTCCAATTTTTATTCAGTCACTGGTCAGGAAAGGAGATCTTCACTTTCTCAGTTCCTGTTCAGTGAATGTCCAAATTTTAGTCTGTCAGTGCTCAGTTAATGAGATCACTCAGTCACTGCCCAGACAATGTCCAAATTTAGTCAGTCTCCGGTCTGTCAATGAGATAGTCAGTTAGTCAGTCACTGGTCAGACAATGTCCTACTTTTAGTCACACAATGAGATTGTCATTTAGTAAGTCACTGGTCAGACAATGTCCAATTTTTATTCAGTCACTGGTCAGGCAAAGAGATCTTCACTTTCTCAGTCGATTTTCAGTGAATGTCCAATTTTTATTCTGTCACTGGTCAGTTAATCAGATCGTCACTCAGTCACTAGGCTGTCAATGAGATCGTCACTTAGTCAGTCAATGTCCAATTTTTATTCAGTCACTGGTCAGGAAAGGAGATCTTCACTTTCTCAGTTCCTGTTCAGTGAATGTCCAAATTTTAGTCTGTCAGTGCTCAGTTAATGAGATCACTCAGTCACTGCCCAGACAATGTCCAAATTTAGTCAGTCTCCGGTCTGTCAATGAGATAGTCAGTTAGTCAGTCACTGGTCAGACAATGTCCTACTTTTAGTCACACAATGAGATTGTCATTTAGTAAGTCACTGGTCAGACAATGTCCAATTTTTATTCAGTCACTGGTCAGGCAAAGAGATCTTCACTTTCTCAGTCGATTTTCAGTGAATGTCCAATTTTTATTCTGTCACTGGTCAGTTAATCAGATCGTCACTCAGTCACTAGGCTGTCAATGAGATCGTCACTTAGTCAGTCAATGTCCAATTTTTATTCAGTCACTGGTCAGGCAAGGAGATCTTCACTTTCTCAGTTCCTGTTCAGTGAATGTCCAAATTTTAGTCTGTCAGTGCTCAGTTAATGAGATCACTCAGTCACTGCCCAGACAATGTCCAAATTTAGTCAGTCTCCGGTCTGTCAATGAGATAGTCAGTTAGTCAGTCACTGGTCAGACAATGTCCTACTTTTAGTCACACAATGAGATTGTCATTTAGTAAGTCACTGGTCAGGCAATGTCCAATTTTTAGCCAGTCAACGGGCAATCAAGGAGACCGTCACATAGTCAGTCAATGTCCAATTTTTAGGCAGGCCCTGGTCAGTCAATGTGATCGTCAGTTAGTGACTGGTCAGAAAATGGATAATTTTTAGTCAGTCACTGGTCAGACAATGTCCTACTTTTAGTCAATGAGATTGTCATTTAGTCAGTCACTGGTCAGTCAATGTCCAATTTTTAGGCAAGTACTGGTCAGTCGAGTTTGGTGTCATGGCAAACAAATTTATCACGAATACAAACTGAATTTGTGTAAACTTATCTCAGATCTATATAGTATGTTTAAGTCCGTTGTTTATTTTTAATTTTTTAAAGCAGAAATATTTCAGTAGTGTTTTTCTTATGTTTGAAATTTTGAAACGCTTGCTATGATTCGAGGAAGGATGTTGAGTGTACTCGTCATCAAACCAGATAACAGGGACGGTAGCAACGACGAGATTAACGAGCTGTTCTTCAGAATCTTCAGTTGGTTTCAGTTCTGTTCTGTCTACTTGATCCAGTTTGCCATTCATTTTTGGTTCATTATTTGTGTTAAGGAGATTACCAGAATCGATGTCTCTTTGTGCTCCAAGATCGTTATGCGATACAATGCATTCAGCATCCAATGATTCAATAGAGGCATTCAAACTGAATTCTTCCTGGTTCAAGATGGTTATACTGCTATTCGGGACTATTTGATTACCTGAGTTATCAGGTTTTGGAAAATCAAAATCCTTTTCTGTTTCATGTTGGAGGTAATTAAATTGCTTTTCATCGCTGATATTGTGCACATCATAAGAATTATTATCGAAATCTTTGGCAAAATGGCCTATGTGGTCAGAATCACCATCAATATGCAACTTAAGAAGGTTATTATCAAAAGCTTCGTTATTAACTTCGAGAAGATCGGTGTCACTGTCTATGTCCACATCAAAGGAATCATCATTAAGTTCATTAATATCAGCATATGATTCAAGGAAATTTAAATTACGTACCTTGTTTCCGGCATTAATGTCGTGTTCATTACGGTTAATAGAGTTTTTATCATTATTTTCCCGAATTCTCTCTTCTCTTCGAGAAAACAAAAGGAAGACAGTCGCAAAACAAATAAGTATGCCCAATAAGCTGTCGATAAAGGCTGTTGGTATAAAAAAGAAACACAATACTGTCAAAAAAAAAAGAACTCCATTTCTAAAAATGGTTCGAATGCGATTTCAGCATTAAAAATAACAAGCAAATAAGCTCCACACGTAAGATTTTAGCACCACTAGATTGGATATCTCTAATGATTATGGTTTATAAGCATTGTTAAAAATGTATACATTAACTTCGTTTTAATTCAACAAAGCCTAAAACAATTATTGGTAAATTTATTGTTCCGAACGTTGTTAAAAGTATTCTTTGAATATATAACAATGAAAGGTATTCTGATATATAACTTTACTCACAATAGAGGGAAGATTCTATGAGTCTGTCTTTCGTTCGGTCTGCGTGTAAGCTGATAGACCCAGGCCTACGAATTTGCTACATAGGTGCATCTAGACAAGAGCCAGTGCACCTCGAAACGAGGTTTCCAAAATTCGAATGAATTTTTAAATTTTATTTTTTTATTTTTGTTTTATTCATTCATTTTTTTGATAAAATCGCATAAAATCGGTAATTTTCTCTCATTACATCAGCAATAATGGCACGCAACCATCATTGCTGTTGTATACCTGTCGCCATTGTTGATGATATCAGCAATGTTGCCATTCGGAAAAATGAGGGCTAAAATTAGCGTTTTAATAACTGTAAATTAATATCTCTGATTTTTGCTATTTTTGGGGATAAACGTGGAAGCGGAAAAGAGGAAAACGAACCAACGCTAAACTGCCGCTGCCATACATATTCAAATAAATGTTTCTTCTTTGGGGGTTTCTTGCAATACAAAGAATAAACGTAATACTTATATGTACATATATATAATTAGATATAACCAGAGATTATTAATATTATTAAAACGAAAATACTTAAATACTCTGGGAAAATATTTTTTATACAAAAAGTAATTAAAAACATGAATTTGTATTGGATTTATTAGTGCAAAGCACAGAGAGTCATGTTTACCTGCCACTCTGATGGAAAGGGTTTCATCTACCTTTGACTGGGTAAAAATGAAGCTAAATATATACACAATACAAAAATATATAAAACTATTTTTAATTCTTTAATAGTCACCTCTTTAAGATAAAATTAACTGGTTAGCGTAACATGAACTTACGTTATATAATTAGCGAGAACGATACACCAAAATGAGTTTTGGTGATCGATGTACTTAGTGTACATAGTGTTTTTTCTACTTTTCATTATTTACACTTTATTACATTTACTTAATTATTGCTGATAAATCGATATGGACTTTGCGAAACCTTGGGACAGCACATTGATGTGTATTATGCTTTAAAAATTTCAACAACTGGTCTGTGCAACTATGCTCTGCTCACTTATGTTACATGCCTCAACAGCTACGGCCACGATATTCCGTTAGCTTCAAGACACGGAGCAAGGAGGACGCTACAGCCATGTCTATCCCTAATTTAGTGGCACCTGAGTTGATTACCTGAGTTATCAGGTTTTGGAAAATCAAAATCCTTTTCTGCTTCATGTTGGAGGTAATTAAATTGATTTTCATCGCTGATATTGTGCACATCATAAGAATTATTATCGAAATCTTTGGCAAAATGGCCGATGTGGTCAGTATCACTATCAATATGCAACTTAAGAAGGTTATTATACAAAGCTTCGTTATTAACTTCGAGAAGATCGGTGTCACTGTCTATGTCCACATCAAAGGAATCATCATTAAATTCATTAATATCAGCATATGAATTAAAGAAATCTAAATTACGTACCTTGTTTCCGGCATTAAACTCGTGTTCATTACGGTTAATAGAGTTTTCATCATTATTTTCCTGAATTCTCTCTTCTCTTCGAGAAAACAAAAGGAAGGCAGTCGCAAAACAAATACGTATGCCCAATACATAGCCATGTCTATCCCTAATTTAGTGGCACTTCAGTGTAGTTACTACTCGTGAAGCTTGGGTATACGTGTAACGCTTGCAAGAGATAAACATGAATTTACTGTCGAAAAAGGGGAGCAAAAGACTTAATATATTGGTTCAGAGAAAAAAAAAATTTTTTTCTAAAAGTTTTATTGTTCTTACTGGATTCATTTATAAGGGGAAACTTAAGATAAGGAAAGTAGAAAAAAATATCAAAATCAATTCGGATTACAATCAGAAATAACTTTAACCACCTATATTAAAAGACGAAATTCCATCTCTTTATCCAAACAATCTTGACTGTATTAAGTTACATGAGGATAAGGCTACAAACCATACCTCTAAATCTACTGCTTTTCAAAAAAGTGAGATATGAAACCGCAATTGAAGCTATTCCCTCTAGATGCATATCCACCAAATCTCCTGATGTGTCTGCTATGGATTAATGTGCATTTGTACTTTTAAAACAAGCTCTTTATACGTGGCATCCCCAAACATTGGACGGACTGTGGAACATTGTGAAAGAGAAGTGGCATAAAATCAACCTTGATGTTTTCAGGAAAAGGCTTTTCTCTTACAAATCAAGATGTAATATGATGGTTCAACAAAAGGGCTCTCAGACGGAATATATTAGAAAATGAAATTATAACGTTTGTTTATATATATAATTCTTTGCAAAATCCTTAAAAGGATATCTGAACATCCCCTGCACTCAGTCATTTGCGATAGTTACGTTGAATTTTAAACTTCAGACTAAACGTTTCAGGATTATTCATAGGGTTTCCTTTATTCTCATTTTTATTAATAATGCCTCATAAATATTTATTCAAATATATGAAAGTATATGAAAGGTTCATTTTCTAATTTATAAAATACACTGTTTTAAAATATTTTTAACCCAGAGGGACATTAGCCCGAATTCTGTCCAAACGTTTATGTCTGCAAACGAAAAAGTGATCCCTTTGGGCGCAATACAAAGTCTGAAAGCTTTCAGTTTAATATTTGTTTTGGGTGTATCTGTGGGGTGTAAATTCTTTAACTTCCAGTATATATCCAATCGAGACATTTTTATAAAAGTTATTTAAATTAATTTCTTCCAAATTTCATGTCATGACTGATTTGTTTGACTAAAAGTTAGGTTATTTGAAAAGGGCAAAGAAAAGGATGGTTACCTACCTGGCGCGAGGGATGGCTTAGCGGAGAACGTTCTATGGGAAATCGCCTAATATACATCGAGATGAGGAAAACTGCAGAAGCCAACCATGCAGCCAGCACGTTGGCAGGGAATCAGACAGGGTAAAACTCTTAGCATTCTTAAACACAGGGCATATTGCTATGGGACACATATTGAAAATACTTCGTTTGTAAATAAAGCAATATATTCTCATTTATTATTTCTAGTAAGTTTTGACATGAAGGCCACAGAGAGAAAAAAATCTAAAATACAAAATAACATCCTTATTCGTGTGTTAATGATAATCTGGAGGTTTTTTTATACGAAATGCCGACAAATCACATAGGAAAAACAAAAAGGAAGTAGCTGACGGTCACTTCGAATTGGGTGCACAGACAACAAGGGAAAATATGCGTAAGAAAAATTTCAATAATAGCTACAACTTAACTTAAGTCAATGAGAAGTTATAGTTAAAATAGAGCATATTGGTAAATCATAATTGAATATGGTGTGTAAACTTGTAAATTAATTTAAGAGCACAAGAAAAACAAATTTAGCAACGGCATTTAACTGCAAATAATATTTTAATTTCAGTTTACCATATAATTTCATTTAAATTTTGCAGTTCTGAAATGTATTTCTAGAAAAGAATTTTAAAATGATTTTCTGTTTCCATTTCAGCTGTAGCGCAATAGATTGGACTGAAAACATCTTTCCTCTCTCTTATCGAAAAAAGCAATTTCTTCCGTCCAAATCCAATCCTCTATCAATAAGGACGTCACTTAATCAGTCAATGTTCAATTTTTATTCAGTCACTGGTCAGGCAAGGAGATCTTCACTTTCCCAGTTCCTGTTCAGTGAATGTCCAAATTTTAGTCTGTCAGTGCTCAGTTAATGAGATCACTCAGTCACTGCTCAGACAATGTCCAAATTTAGTCAGTCTCCGGTCTGTCAATGAGATAGTCAGTTAGTCAGTCACTGGTCAGACAATGTCCTACTTTTAGTCACTCAATGAGATTGTCATTTAGTAAGTCACTGGTCAGACAATGTCCAATTTTTAGCCAGTCAACGGGCAATCAAGGAGACCGTCACATAGTCAGTCAATGTCCAATTTTTAGGCAGGCCCTCGTCAGTCAATGTGATCGTCAGTTAGTGACTGGTCAGAAAATGGATAATTTTTAGTCAGTCACTGGTCAGTCAATGTCCAATTTTTAGGCAAGTACTGGTGAGTCGAGATTGGTGTCATGGCAAACAAATTTATCACGAATACAAATTGAAATTGTGTAAACTTATCTCAGATCTATACAATATGTTTTAAGTCCTTTGTTTATTTTTAATTTTTTAAAGCAGAAATATTTCAGTAATGTTTTTTTTATGTTTGAAATTTTGAAACGCTTGCTATGATTCGAGGAAGGATGTTGAGTGTACTCGTCATCAAAGCAGATAACAGGGACAGTACCAACGACGAGATCAACGAGCTGTTCTTCAGAATCTTCAGTTGGTTTCAGTTCTGTTCTGTCTACTTGATCCAGTTTGCCATTCATTTTTCTTTCATTATTTGTGTTAAGGAGATTACCAGAATCGATGTCTCTTTGTGCTCAGGGATCGTTATGCGATACAATGTATTCAGCATCCAATGATTCAATAGAGGCATTCAAACTGAATTCTTCCTGGTTCAAGATGGTTATACTGCTATTCGGGACTATTTGATTACCTGAGTTATCAGGTTTTGGAAAATCAAAATCCTTTTCTGTTTCATGTTGGAGGTAATTAAATTGCTTTTCATCGCTGATATGGTGCACATCATAACAATTATTATCGAAATCTTTGGCAAAATGGCCGATGTGGTCAGTATCACTATCAATATGCAACTTAAGAAGGTTATTATCAAAAGCTTCGTTATTAACTTCGAGAAGATCGGTGTCACTGTCTATGTCCACATCAAAGGAATCATCATTAAATTCATTAATATCAGCATATGAATCAAAGAAATCTAAGTTACGTACCTTGTTTCCGGCAATAAACTCGTGTTCATTACGATTAATAGAGTTTTCATCATTATTTTCCTGAATTCTCTCTTCTCTTCGAGAAAACAAAAGGAAGGCAGTCGCAAAACAAATACGTATGCCCAATACATAGCCATGTCTATCCCTAATTTAGTGGCACTTCAGTGTAGTTACTACTCGTGAAGCTTGGGCATACGTGTAACGCTTGCAAGAGATAAACATGAATTTACTGCCGAAAAAGGGGAGCAAAAGACTTAATATATTGGTTCAGAGAAAAAAAAAATTTTTTTCTAAAAGTTTTATTGTTCTTACTGGATTCATTTATAAGGGGAAACTTAAAATAAGGAAAGTAGAAAAAAATATCAAAATCAATTCGGATTACAATCAGAAATAACTTTAACCACCTATATTAAAAGACGAAATTCCATCTCTTTATCCAAACAATCTTGACTGTATTAAGTTCCATGAGGATAAGGCTACAAACCATACCTCTAAATCTACTGCTTTTGAAAAAAGTGAGATATGAAACCGCAATTGAAGCTATTCCCTCTAGATGCATATCCACCAAATCTCCTGATGTGTCTCCTATGGATTAATGTGCATTTGTACTTCTAAAACAAGCTCTTTATACGTGGCATCCCCAAACATTGGACGGACTGTGGAACATTGTGAAAGAGAAGTGGCATAAAATCAACCTTGATGTTTTCAGGAAAAGGCTTTTCTCTTACAAATCAAGATGTAATATGATGGTTCAACAAAAGGGCTCTCAGACGGAATATATTAGAAAATGAAATTATAACGTTTGTTTATATATATAATTCTTTGCAAAATCCTTAAAAGGATATCTGAACACCCCCTGCACTTAGTCATTTGCGATAGTTACGTTGAATTTTAAATTTCAGACTAAACGTTTCAGGATTATTCATAGGGTTTCGTTTATTCTCATTTTTATTAATAATGCCTCATAAATATTTATTCAAATATATGAAAGTATATGAAAGGTTCATTTTCTAATTTATAAAATACTCTGTTTTTAAATATTTTTAACCCAGAGGGACATTAGCCCGAATTCTGTCCAAACGTTTATGTCTGCAAATGAAAAAATGATCCCTTTGGGCGCAATACAAAGTCGGAAAGCTTTCAGTTTAATATTTGTTTTGGGTGTATCTGTGGGGTGTAAATTCTTTAACTTCCAGTATATATCCAATCGAGACATTTTTATAAAAGTTATTTAAATTAATTTCTTCCAAATTTCATGTCATGACTGATTTGTTTGAGTAAAAGTTAGGTTATTTGAAAAGGCCAAAGAAAAGGATGGTTACCTACCTGGCGCGAGGGATGGCTTAGCGGAGAACGTTCTATGGGAAATCGCCTAATATACATCGAGATAAGGAACGAGAATAATTAACGAGAACGATACACCAAAATGAGTTTTGGTGATCGATGTACTTAGTGTACATAGTGTTTTTTCTACTTTTCATTATTTACTCTTTATTACATTTACTTAATTATTGCTGATAAATCGATATGGACTTTGCGAAACCTTGGGGCAGCACATTGATATGTATTATGCGTGAAAAATTTCAACAACTGGTCTGTGCAACTATGCTCCGCTCACTTATGTTACATGCCTCAACAACTACGGCCACGATATTCCGTTAGCTTCAAGACACGGAGCAAGGAGAACGCTACAGCCTAGCACTAACGAGGATAAAGTTAACCAACGTTTATGCTACAGATGTGCTAACTTGCTTTTACGATGTGAAAGTTACGCTTCCGATATTTTAAATCGCTATTTTACACAAGTTATCCCACTGTTACATATTGCCACATTGGATCTGATTTCGAACTTAAAGTAAAAAGGTTTGTTCCAACATTGGGATCTATTTTTTACTTTTATATGATACCCACTAAGGACAGATATAGATAGGTAACGATTTCAGGGTATTGTACCTCTTAAGCGAAGACCTATGAACTATGAACTATATGTTATTAGAGTGAATGTATTTAGCGCTAGGAAGGCTTATAAATAATAAGCTCAATCATATGCTTACATACGAAACCATCACAAGAGACGACATTTTGACATCATAACAGGCGACGACATTTCATACGACCATCATAACAGACATTCTGTACATGGAAAAAGAGTGAATAGAACATAACACTTCAATTCTCTACATTCCTCAATAATAAGATATACTAATTTGGAAAAAATGTTCAGTAGAATTCAAGTCAGGGCTTTTAAGTAACCAATTTATGACAGAGAAGTCAGAGGAATGCTCTTCCATCTAACCAACCAGTAGCCAACCGTAACCTGTGAGAGGCGCAGTTATCTTTCTGAGATACTCCCTTTCCGTGTGAATGACAGGGACATAAATGGATGGAGATGATAGCTCATCAACCTCACGTACAGAATCATATAGAGGGAGGTAAGAACAAGTACTAAAGATCCCAAACACAACCAGAAGAAAGCATCCCAGACCATGATTAAGCCTCCACGGCCTTGTACAGTTCCAATCTGTCACACCGGATTCATACATTCATGATTCTCTTGCCATATTCTGAGCCTCCCATTGGTATTAATTAGAGGGATCGAGACTCATCACTCCTACACATTTCATGTCCACTAGTGTCTATTCTCTATATTATCTTGCCCAGGTAAGAATGGCAACTCCATTGGCATGCATTTAGGAAAGGTACCCTCGTGTGTCTACGGCTTCCGAAGCCCATATGGTGAAGGGAGCGATACACGATCTTTTTACTGACTGTACGACTGTCGCCTACTTTAGCTAGGTGGTAATTTGAGCTAATATTTGGCTTCATTGACCATGTACAATACGGCTGAGACGTCTCACAGCACGATTGTTCTAAGTTAAATGCGCTTTGCACTTTGCAGAGTCGCTACTTCTTTTTCCCACCATCCGTGTATTCTGGTATGCTCTTGACACTGTCGACCGTTAAAATCCTATCTCGCTGAGGATTTAAGAAATTGTATGGCCCATGCGACGAGAGATTACTATCTGCCCGATATTGAAACTTTACCTATACTGGTATATGAAACAACTGATTATCGACAAGCATAGTGCTAGATGTATGTGCATTTACCACAACTCCCTCACGTAAGCCCAGATGCGGCGCAGCGCTATTCAATTTGCATAGCCATGTCTATCCCTAATTTAGTGGCACTTCAGTGTAGTAACAACTCGTGAAGCATGGGCATACGTGTAACGCTTGCAAGAGATAAACATGAATTTACTGCCGAAAAAGGGGAGCAAAAGACTTAATACATTGGTTCAGAGAAAAAAAAAATTTTTTCTAAACGTTTTATTGTTCTTACTGGATTCATTTATAAGGGGAAACTTAAAATAAGGAAAGTAGAAAAAAATATCAAAATCAATTCGGATTACAATCAGAAATAACTTTAACCACCTATATTAAAAGACGAAATTCCATCTCTTTATCCAAACAATCTTGACTGTATTAAGTTCCATGAGGATAAGGCTACAAACCATACCTCTAAATCTACTGCTTTTGAAAAAAGTGAGATATGAAACCGCAATTGAAGCTATTCCCTCTAGATGCATATCCACCAAGTCTCCTGATGTGTCTCCTATGGATTAATGTGCATTTGTACTTCTAAAACAAGCTCTTTATACGTGGCATCCCCAAACATTGGACGGACTGTGGAACATTGTGAAAGAGAAGTGGCATAAAATCAACCTTGATGTTTTCAGGAAAAGGCTTTTCTCTTACAAATCAAGATGTAATATGATGGTTCAACAAAAGGGCTCTCAGACGGAATATATTAGAAAATGAAATTATAACGTTTGTTTATATATATAATTCTTTGCAAAATCCTTAAAAGGATATCTGAACAGCCCCTGCACTTAGTCATTTGCGATAGTTACGTTGAATTTTAAATTTCAGACTAAACGTTTCAGGATTATTCATAGGGTTTCGTTTATTCTCATTTTTATTAATAATGCCTCATAAATATTTATTCAAATATATGAAAGTATATGAAAGGTTCATTTTCTAATTTATAAAATACTCTGTTTTTAAATATTTTTAACCCAGAGGGACATTAGCCCGAATTCTGTCCAAACGTTTATGTCTGCAAATGAAAAAATGATCCCTTTGGGCGCAATACAAAGTCGGAAAGCTTTCAGTTTAATATTTGTTTTGGGTGTATCTGTGGGGTGTAAATTCTTTAACTTCCAGTATATATCCAATCGAGACATTTTTATAAAAGTTATTTAAATTAATTTCTTCCAAATTTCATGTCATGACTGATTTGTTTGAGTAAAAGTTAGGTTATTTGAAAAGGGCAAAGAAAAGGATGGTTACCTACCTGGCGCGAGGGATGGCTTAGCGGAGAACGTTCTATGGGAAATCGCCTAATATACATCGAGATAAGGAACGAGAATAATTAACGAGAACGATACACCAAAATGAGTTTTGGTGATCGATGTACTTAGTGTACATAGTGTTTTTTCTACTTTTCATTATTTACTCTTTATTACATTTACTTAATTATTGCTGATAAATCGATATGGACTTTGCGAAACCTTGGGGCAGCACATTGATATGTATTATGCGTGAAAAATTTCAACAACTGGTCTGTGCAACTATGCTCCGCTCACTTATGTTACATGCCTCAACAACTACGGCCACGATATTCCGTTAGCTTCAAGACACGGAGCAAGGAGAACCCTACAGCCTAGCACTAACGAGGATAAAGTTAACCAACGTTTATGCTACAGATGTGCTAACTTGCTTTTACGATGTGAAAGTTACGCTTCCGATATTTTAAATCGCTATTTTACACAAGTTATCCCACTGTTACATATTGCCACATTGGATCTGATTTCGAACTTAAAGTAAAAAGGTTTGTTCCAACATTGGGATCTATTTTTTACTTTTATATGATACCCACTAAGGACAGATATAGATAGGTAACGATTTCAGGGTATTGTACCTCTTAAGCGAAGACCTATGAACTATGAACTATATGTTATTAGAGTGAATGTATTTAGCGCTAGGAAGGCTTATAAATAATAAGCTCAATCATATGCTTACATACGAAACCATCACAAGAGACGACATTTTGACATCATAACAGGCGACGACATTTCATACGACCATCATAACAGACATTCTGTACATGGAAAAAGAGTGAATAGAACATAACACTTCAATTCTCTACATTTCTCAATAATAAGATATACTAATTTGGAAAAATGTTCAGTAGAATTCAAGTCAGGGCTTTTAAGTAACCAATTTATGACAGAGAAGTCAGAGGAATGCTCTTCCATCTAACCAACCAGTAGCCAACCGTAACCTGTGAGAGGCGCAGTTATCTTTCTGAGATACTCCCTTTCCGTGTGAATGACAGGGACATAAATGGATGGAGATGATAGCTCATCAACCTCACGTACAGAATCATATAGAGGGAGGTAAGAACAAGTACTAAAGATCCCAAACACAACCAGAAGAAAGCATCCCAGACCATGATTAAGCCTCCACGGCCTTGTACAGTTCCAATCTGTCACACCGGATTCATACATTCATGATTCTCTTGCCATATTCTGAGCCTCCCATTGGTATTAATTAGAGGGATCGAGACTCATCACTCCTACACATTTCATGTCCACTAGTGTCTATTCTCTATATTCTCTTGCCCAGGTAAGAATGGCAACTCGATGGCATGCATTTAGGAAAGGTACCCTCGTGTGTCTACGGCTTCCGAAGCCCATATGGTGAAGGGAGCGATACACGATCTTTTTACTGACTGTACGACTGTCGCCTACTTTAGCTAGGTGGTAATTTGAGCTAATATTTGGCTTCATTGACCATGTACAATACGGCTGAGACGTCTCACAGCACGATTGTTCTAAGTTAAATGCGCTTTGCACTTTGCAGAGTCGCTACTTCTTTTTCCCACCATCCGTGTATTCTGGTATGCTCTTGACACTGTCGACCGTTAAAATCCTATCTCGGTGAGGATTTAAGAAATTGTATGGCCCATGCGACGAGAGATTACTATCTGCCCGATATTGAAACTTTACCTATACTGGTATATGAAACAACTGATTATCGACAAGCATAGTGCTAGATGTATGTGCATTTACCACAACTCCCTCACGTAAGCCCAGATGCGGCGCAGCGCTATTCAATTTGCATAGCCATGTCTATCCCTAATTTAGTGGCACTTCAGTGTAGTAACAACTCGTGAAGCTTAGGCATACGTGTAACGCTTGCAAGAGATAAACATGAATTTACTGCCGAAAAAGGGGAGCAAAAGACTTAATATATTGGTTCAGAGAAAAAAAAAATTTTTTTCTAAAAGTTTTATTGTTCTTACTGGATTCATTTATAAGGGGAAACTTAAAATAAGGAAAGTAGAAAAAAATATCAAAATCAATTCG
Source organism: Stegodyphus dumicola (assembly GCF_044657685.1). Lineage (NCBI taxonomy): Eukaryota > Metazoa > Arthropoda > Arachnida > Araneae > Eresidae > Stegodyphus > Stegodyphus dumicola. The sequence continues at coordinate 205,664,858 of NC_140781.1, forward strand.
GATTACAATCAGAAATAACTTTAACCACCTATATTAAAAGACGAAATTCCATCTCTTTATCCAAACAATCTTGACTGTATTAAGTTCCATGAGGATAAGCCTACAAACCATACCTCTAAATTTACTGCTTTATGTTTTGAAAAAAGTGGGCGACCAATACTGCTACAGCAACCTGCTAGTTTTTTGTTTGTTTTTTTTTTTTTTTTGGACGCCATTTTGTTTTCACGAAGTAAAGGCTTTTTTTTTTTTTTTTTTTTTTTTCTCTCAACATTTTTTTCGAACAATCTGCTAGCCGAATTACGCTTATGCTAGAACTTTTATGGAACAAAAGTGCTTAATCATGACGAAGATTAGGTGCGAAATTGGGAGAAAGTGCAGAATCGCTCACTGCTTGCCTCGTTTTTAAGAATTGCACATACACGGTATCATCCATATACACTTCGACCTATTTTCACTTAAAAACACATCCCAGAATTGCACAAAAATCGCATTGCGCACACTCTTGACTTTATCCATGTACACTGCTAATGTCCTAGCTACTAACCTTTATCGCCTTACCAAAATGTCGCCAAACTACCTGTTACCATATTCCACAGATTAGCCGCATTTTCAGTGTATTTAGAGCAGAGTCTTTTGAACTGTAGGTTTCAACCTGCAGTAGCAGTTTTAATATTGCTTTAACTTGTAATAATAATTTTACAATTAACAAATATTTTTACACAATATATCTGAAGATGGTTAAAGATAAGACCATTCAGAGTAAATCGAAAAACGAAAACGTTTTGACGCATTCCTTTTACAATATAAACTTTCATTTTACTTGCTTTGACGCTGTCATTTCGTCTGTTACTTGTTTAAAATGTTCACATTGTTCTGCGTCTTAAAATTAGAAATAAAGTTAATGACCTAAAATTGCAATAGAATTTGCGTAATGCTCATGGGGTCCTGGGGTCGCGAAAAAATCTCAGTGCAGAAAAGGGGTCGCGACTGAAAAAAAGTCTAAGAAGCCCTGATTTAGAGTGTGCTGGATTATTTTCACCTACAATTTGCACAGAAACACTAAAGCAAGCGCATCAATTCGCTAATGAAAGAAGCTGAGTTGTGTGTGAACATTTTAGTCACGTATGGATTATGGGAAAACTTGCTATTTATAGTTGATTTCTTAAAAAGAATTTTTTTTTTTTTTTTTTTTTTTTTTTTTTTTGTGTGTGTGTGTGTGTTAAGTTAGCGAGTTCGTTCTGTTGAGATTCTCCAGTATCCAGTACTTAAAAGTTAAACCTTAAACTTTAGTAAGATTTATGCATGTAAAATTAATATGTAAAAATGACACTGTATTAGGATTTTTCGTATACAGAGTGACTGTCAATTGTTCTTACAAAACCAGAAGGGTGGTAGTACCCATCCAGACGAATAATAATTACACTCCATGGAACACTCCACTATGAGAGACAGAAAAGAGTAAAATAAGAATTCCGACATGAACTTATAACAGTGCTGAGAAAGCGAATGAACGATACAAAAAGTTGCATAATCTGATTCGTAGATGAGCTCAAAGTAGGCTCACCAGTAGTCGAGCCCACCAGCGGCCGAGCGGTAAAGTCGCTGAACACCGGTAGTTCGGTCCGAGGTTCGAATCCCGCGAACGGGCTGGCTGCATGGGCGTTTTCGTGGTTTTCCCCATGTGTAACGTGTATACGAGCCAGTTTTCCTTAGAAAGTCCTCCACGAAGGAATCCCTCCCCTTAGGCAGATAGGCCTCGTGTGCTTTGCCATAATTAAATACACACACACAAGTAGTCGAACGGTAAAGTCCCTGAACAGTCGAATCACGCGAACGGGCTGGCTTATGGGCATTTTCGTGATTTTCGCCATGTGTAACGGGTTAAGTACGAGTCAGTTTCCCTTAGAAAATTCTCCAGGAAGGGATCGTTCCCTTCCGTGTAGTGTCGTGTAGGGCGGCACACGTAAATAATAATAAGAGCTCAAAGTGGCGGTCTTGTTGCACAGTTCACCACGGGCAATGAATGACTGGCACAATAGCATGTGAACAGGCATCTTCTTATGCAGTGTTAGTGAACGCTTGTGTGCCTCATGGTGCAGTCATTGCTGGGGCTTTGCCCATTAATTAGTGCTACAACAGCCTCGTGCTTTTTAACAGTGTTTTTTTATCTATGTTCTTAGCGACGCTACAATAATCAACGCCTTAGCAATCTAACTGCACTCTTCTGCACACATGAGTATTCATGAACACATCATTCATCATTCAAGATGTACCTGTATTTACATACACTAACATTGTGCTCCAGCTATCTTGTGACTTCATGTACTGCATTTGTCTTAAGCTACTTTTTTGCCACTCTCTTTTTCACCCATGCTTTTCATGCCAGGATTTAACGAGCGTTTATTCAGATTGAATGAGAAAGAAGTGGAATTGAAGAGATGGTTTCGCAAGTTAATTTTAGAGCATGTTCTGCTTACTTGAACCCACGCTGTACCGGGATTTATTAGCGATTTGATTCTGTGGCTTTGAGTGCTTTTAAGCACTAGGCTTGTCTCGCCGGTTTCCTACAAACCAGGGCCTTTCCTGAGCGTTACTTTATACTGTGAGCCGTTAGGCTAATCTATTACATTTGAGTTAGTTCAACATTACGTATTTAAGTTAACCCAGAAGTTGTGGCTTGTGTAAACCTAAGCTGGGTCATTGTAACTTCTTTGGTGTTGAAATAAAAAGGTCTTATAGACCCTTCCTTTGACATTCTGTAATCACAAGACTCGAAGATAAGTTTGTTCCCCTTCAAAATCAACGAAATTCCGATCAAAGACGATAATTATTTGGTTTAATAATTACTTTTTCATTTTTAAATGATTCCATTTTCAATTTTTTTCGTGATTCATATTTGAAGTTTCTTTTTAAAAAAAATTCAAGGTTCATTTTTAAATGCTTATAAGTTACTTCATTGAACTAAAATTTTACTAACTCTCTCAAAGGATATAATATACTCAATAATCCATAAGTAAATGAATTATTATTTAATTACTCTGCAGCTTTTGCGCAAGGTATTAGGCAATTTTTTACGATTTATTAATATATTTACTTTAATTCAATCTTTGGTATAGATATATATATACTCACATATATAACGTAAGGCGTAATATAAAGGGAAATGAAGCCAGAAAAATGCTAATCGACTTTAACAATTTAGTGTATATGTATATACTACATATAAACATAAATACATATTATTTCATTATAAATATATAATATATGTGTGTGTATATATGTAATTTAAAAACTTCTAATTGCTTCCAAACCTAACTAAAAATTTGTGTTGCAGTTACATATATTTACGTAAATGAATACAATATATTTAAGAATTTTTCTGTGATATTTTATATCTTCTTTAGTATTTTGTTCCATATATATTTACTTACATTGTACACTAATGGATAGATAGAGCAATTTGCCATAATTAAGTAAACGAAACCAAATCTTAAAATTGCGACTTCTAGGCGTTCTTAAAATTTAACGACTTCATACGGCTCTGGTGGCGATTAGTTTGTGTTATGGTGCTAAAGTTGACAACTGGTCGCTCGGTTTTGCCTTTTTGTCCGTTAACACCTAAGTACCTTAAAGATAGCCAATGTAGCAAAAATTGCAGAACGCCTAAAAGAGAAAGGACAAATATGTCGAACCTGCAGAAATATCTCAGCCCGTTCCCTGAAATTTCCGTATTTCGTAACGTAATTTTCCTCCCTTTTTATTAATTCTAGCGGTAAAGTCGTTGAAAGTAGAAAGAAAAACTAACATGGAAGAAATCAGATTAACAGCCCTTTTTGAATATGAATAAGATCCGATTACAAATTTTAAATTGATATTAAAATTCCACATATAAATAACTATATGATTTGTTTCATTTATAAGCGAAAAATTTGCATCTATAGGATGGTAAGCATTACAACTTACGTATGTAATACAATTCATAGTGTCATATATTAGAATTATTTAGAAACGTTTTTGGTATTTTCACCGAAGATTTATTCCAAATTATTTACATGCTTGCTATCTGATAAAATGGGTCACAAACTATAAAAAATTCCCAGATATTAAACTGTAAACTCTAAAACTTGGATTACAAAAGTTATTGGTAAAGTGTCTATAATTAAAATTATCGTTGGTACAACCTGTTAATTGTTTACATCTCATACTTTTTTTTTTTTTTTTTTGTGTGTGTGTGTGTGTGTTAACGCTCGGCCACCGATAAGGCAAAAAGGTTTGTAAAATTCAAGGTTAATTTGAAAAAAAATTAGAATGACAAATGATAATTAACTGAGGCATTACATGAAACAAAAGTTGCTGAAAAGGGAAATTTCCGTCAGGATCTTCTGAAGCTGTTATAGTGCATTTTTACAAGCTTCACTAGAGTTCTACTTTCACTTCATTAAAATTGTTACTCAATCTACAGTTTAAAAAAAAACTCGAGTAACGCGAATACTAATGCTTTCCATGTTGACTTAAAAATAGTAATAAATTAATTAATTATTTAATTAATTTATTACTATTAAGATATTTATTAATTAATTAAGACAGATTAAGACATTTAGAGGCGCTTAAAGCATTCTGGTGTCCCCTCATACATTTACGCTAGTAGTCTTAACTGTACTGCTCATTCTGTGATAAAACTGGCAATGAAATTTTTTTTTGAAATTATGTATACAGTACATTTTTGCTGGTATGAAAAAAGTGAAGCACAATTTTAGCAGGTCCAAGAGATTCAGGCGCATAACTTTGGGAAGTCCGTCAAAGATGAAACATTTTGGTGCTTTTGAGTCTTTTTGGGGGTGCCTCTTTGATGTTCTAAGCGTGTACTCATTTTGCTCAATGGCTAATATATTAAGTAACCATTCAATAAAAATTTTTGCTTGAAAATACAATCCTGAAAAAAATAAATAGAAAAAAATTATGTAGTTTTGAATGTTACAATTACTTCTAAAGGTTTACCTATTCGTTTCACTTGCCCCAGTGCGACTACTTTTTAAAATATATTAAAATTCTCTAATGCATCTCTGTACATTCGTATTTCAAGGACTAGGCATTCAATCAGCATAATTGCACTTTGATTCATTTTACTTCCACTTCCTCGTTGGCCCACCAGCGGCCGAGCAGTACTGTTGGTTCGGTCCGAGGTTCGAATCCCGCAACCGGGCTGGCTGTATGGGAGTTAATGTGTATGCGAGCTAGTTACCTTAGAAAGTCCTCCCCGAAGGCTTCCCTCCTCTTAGTCATATAGCTCTTCAGTTTCCTGCACACTATGAGGATCTTGTAGATTTTCTGAGCCGATTTTCAGTCGCAACCGTTGGAATTCACATTCTGAGTCGAATTTTAGCCTTCTGTGTTAGTTTCTAATGAGCATTTCTGATGTTTACTTTCGGCCCACCAGCGGCCGAGCGGTAAGGTAGCTGAACACTGGTAGTTCGGTCCGAGGTTCGAATCTCGCGAACGGGCTGGCTGCATGGGCGTTTTCGTGGTTTTCCCCATGTGTAACGTGTATACCAGCCAGTGTCGCTTAGAAAGTCCTCCACGAAGGCATCCCTCCTCTTAGGCAGATAGCCCTAGTGGGCTTTGCCATAATTAAATACACACACACACACTGATGTTCACTTTCCTGGTCAGCTCGTGGTTAAGTTTTCAGTAATTCACTTTACGAGTTCCTGCCAAGCTCAGTTTTCTGCACCGACAATATCGAGACAATTTCTTAAAAATTTACTCTTAAACTGCTCACTGTACTGAACTGTGTTAAAGACTGGAAGAAAAGAAATGCTTAATCTTTCAAAATAAGTATTTTCATGACTTATTTTGAAATTAGTCGTTTTTAAGTAATGAATTTTTAAGTAATTAAAGTTCGTCATTCATTAGCGAACACACACTTGCCTAGTCGTTTTCTGCTTTTATTTGAAATTCTAGTTTTTATTATTAATTGTTCACATTTCCTCTCATTCTCATTCCAAAATTTGCTCCATTCTGCGGGTTACCCCGTTTTACCCGTTATAATCCGCACAATGGAGCAAATTTTAGTCCGATTTTCTCGGTTCCTATGGCTCCGATTGAAACGCGGTTTGGGTCTTAATATGCCAGAGGGTAGCCCCATTTTTTGATGTCAAAAAATTTCGTTTCACCGTGGGGGGTCAAGGTGATTTTGAAACCCATCGATTTCGATGATTTCTCCATAACTGCTCGATAGCTCGATAGAAAATCGCAATTTTTTGTGTGTAGGAGGAAACCCATGTGACCTTTCATCTCCGCAAGAAAGGTGATTCTATCTACAATAGGCGAAAATTTTTTAATTTTGTAAAAATATCCAAAAATCGGTAAAATTTAAAAATTATTTAAAAAACTGAAATTGCCAAAATGTTTGTCTCGAGACGCTCTATGATTAAAAAAAATATTCTTTCTCTAGGCCAATTACGACACGAGATCCATATAAGCGCCCTAACCCGTACAACGGGGCAAATTTTGGTTCCTATTTTCTCGAGTCCAATGGCTCCGACTGAAACGCGGTTTGAGGTTTAATATGCCAGAGGGAAGCCATATTTTTTTATAACAAAAAAAATTCATTTTAGCATGTTGGGTCAAGGTGATTTTCGAACCCCATGTTAATTTTTTTCGACAATTTCTCCGGAACTGCTCCATAGAAATCTCCATTTTTTGTGTGGAGGAGGAGACGCATGTGACCATTCATTTCCGCAAGAAAGGTGACTATCTACAATAGGCGAGTTTTAGCGATTTTTTTTTAATTTTGCAAAAATATTCAAAAGCAATAAAAATTTAATAATTAATAAAAATCCGAAATAGCAAAAATGTTTTTTCTCGACATGCTCTACGATTTAAAAAAAAAAAATTCTCTCTCTAGGTCAATTACGATACGAGATCCATGTGGGCGCTCTAACCCATACAACGGGGCACATTTTGGTCCCGATTTTCTCGGTCCCTATGACTCCGATTGAAACTTGGTTTCCGGCTTTAATATGCCAGAGGGTAAACCTATTTTTTCATATTAAAAAAAATTCATTTCGCCATGGGGGATCACGGTGATTTCGAACCCTATATGTTAAGGTTAGCAATCGCCTTCGCCAGGAATCGAACCACGGACCTCTGAAATACCGGCTCAGTGTGCAGAACCACTACACCACGAAAGCACGCTAGGGAAGTGGGAGAAATACCTTATATACTCCCCTTTTTAAAGGGCGACTAGGGTTTCAGGTGGCCTAGTCGCCAAATCCTGGGTGCGGAGAATCATCATCCACAACCCTTTTATAGTTCGGGCGCCATTCCAGAGACATTAGGATTTTTTCGGAAGCAGGCAAATAAAAAATATGCAACGTCTTCGCCGGGAATCGAACCAAAGACCTCTAAAATACAGGCTAAGTGTGCTGACCACTACACCACGAAGGCACGCCAAGAAGGTGGAAGAAATACCTTACAACTCTTATTATTACATTACGACAAAATACACTAACGCTAAGGGTGCGACTTCGGGGTCTGCTTTCTAAAGAACACTGCCTCGTGTTTAATTTACGCATAAATGTTTACTTCGTGTTTACTTTATGTACTCATGAAAAGTGACATGCAAGCAGTGATTGGCATTTGAACCCGGATCGAACAGCCAATCTTCAGAGATTTTTACCACTCAATAACTAAAGTAGTTTCATTTTCCAATGGCCCTTATTATTTTTCATAGTAATGGGATTCATAGTACATCATATTTACAATGTGGAAAACGTGAGCAATTTTTCTGGTTTTGGCCATAATTCCACAAAAATTCATGTCAGAGACTTGAAATTCATCCTACAAAGGCTTATGATGCCTTATTTTATTCTGCTCTATAGGTGGTGCTGTCCTTGCACCAGACGTTTTCCTGCGTAGGTAGTTTTAGTTTTGCTTTTGTGGCAAACGATGTGAAAAATCAAACCACACAATTCAATATTCCATGAAAATGTCAACATGCAAAAATTTCAAATAGTGCATTAAAAGAACCACTACACCACGAAAGAGAAGTGGGAAAAATACCTTATAACAGAATCAAATCGCTAATAAATCCCGGTACAGCGTGGACTCAAGTACGGAACATGCTCTAAAATTAACTTGCGAAACCTTCTCTTCAATTTCACTTCTTTCTCATTCAATCTGAATAAACACTCGTTAAATTCTGGCATGAAAAGCATGGGTGAAAAAGAGAGTGGCAGAAAAGTAGCTTAAGACAAATGCAGTACATGAGAGTAGGTAAATACAGGTACATCTTGAATGATGAATGATGTGTTCATGAATACTCATGTGTGCAGAAGAGTGCAGTTAGATTGCTAAGGCGTTGATTATTATAGCGTCGCTAAGAACATAGATAAAAAAACACTGTTAAAAAGCACGAGGCTGTTGTAGCACTAATTAATGGGCAAAGCCCCAGCAATGACTGCACCATGAGGCACACAAGCGTTCACTAACACTGCATAAGAAGATGCCTGTTCACATGCTATTGTGCCAGTCATTCATTGCCCGTGGTGAACTGTGCAACAAGACCGCCACTTTGAGCTCTTATTATTATTTACGTGTGCCGCCCTACACGACACTACACGGAAGGGAACGATCCCTTCCTGGAGAATTTTCTAAGGGAAACTGACTCGTACTTAACCCGTTACACATGGCGAAAATCACGAAAATGCCCATAAGCCAGCCCGTTCGCGTGATTCGACTGTTCAGGGACTTTACCGTTCGACTACTTGTGTGTGTGTATTTAATTATGGCAAAGCACACGAGGCCTATCTGCCTAAGGGGAGGGATTCCTTCGTGGAGGACTTTCTAAGGGAAACTGGCTCGTATACACGTTACACATGGGGAAAACCACGAAAACGCCCATGCAGCCAGCCCGTTCGCGGGATTCGAACCTCGGACCGAACTACCGGTGTTCAGCGACTTTACCGCTCGGCCGCTGGTGGGCTCGACTACTGGTGAGCCTACTTTGAGCTCATCTACGAATCAGATTATGCAACTTTTTGTGTCGTTCATTCGCTTTCTCAGCACTGTTATGAGTTCATATCGGAATTCTTATTTTACTCTTTTCTGCCTCTCATAGTGGAGTGTTCCATGGAGTGTAATTATTGCTCGTCTGGATGGGTACTACCACCCTTCTGATTTTGTAAAAACAATTGACATTCACTCTGTATACGAAAAATCCTAATACAGTGTCACTTTTACATATTTATTTTACATGCATAAAACTTACTAAAGGTTAAGGTTTAACTTTTAAGTACTGGATACTGGAGAATCTCAACAGAACGAACTCGCTAACTTAACAAAAAAGAAAAAAAAAAAAATTCTCTTTAAGAAATCAACCATAAATAGCAAGTTTTCCCATAATCCATACGTGACTACAATGTTTACACACAACTCAATTTTTTTAAACTAATACTCTAAAAGCCTTTATCTTCTAACTTTGTCAGATGTAAATACCTAGGTATTATCCTAAATTCGGAATTAATGTAACCCTACATTAACACGTTGAGCACCACGCGCTTCGCTTAAAAGCGCTGGTATTGTAGGGCCAGTTATTACAGACAGTTATTACAGATTAGACAGTTATTACAGATACACAGAATAAAAGGGATAATGATCTTCGAGAAGAGTAAATAATTTCAGCGCTGGTAAAAAGATGGCACCAAAAGACAATAAGCAGGTAATTTTAAATGACAAATAAACAAAATAAACTTTACTGTTAGCTTTGAAGCAGGTGTTATATATTAAACAGTCTTAATTCACACACAGAATTAGTGACATAACAGATCAAAAAAGAGTAATAATCAAACTCGCAATATATTAACATTAAAATAGCTATACATATATATATTTTTATAGATTTTTTTTTAGAAAGGCTTTAAAAACACCATTCTAAAAACAGATTTCGAAGAACATCTTGGAAGCAAAAGTCATAAACCATAAAAGAAATATTTCATTCAGAATTTTAACGTAAGAACCGTTTCTATTTTTAAGTTCTTTACTTAGGTAAACTTATCCATGAGAGAGGAACGCTTAGTCCAATGTACAAGAAATTATCCTGAAATATTACATCACTTTAATGAAATTATAGCAATATTTCACTCAGGGAAAGGACATATTGACTGGCTGCCCGGGTTCGAGCCCAGCTTTAATACAGCAAGCCAAAACACATCAAATTCCATTGAATGATACAGCATTTTGAAATGATGCAAAAAATTTAAATGCAATTTCCTGGAAGCACTATTGTAATTACCTACATACTAAAATTTTGAGCAAAAATTAAAGAAAACTAAGATACACTTTTTCTTTAGAAGGAATCAAAGTCATATACTAATGTACGGATGCTCAACGTATTGTACTATAAAACCTAAACATAGGAATGAAATTTTGTCAGCTATGTGAGATGTCCAATAAAGAGAAATTCCGTAAATTGTAGAATACAACCTACGTCTGAAAACATATGAACGGTAAAACATAATTCAAATACTTTACTTTTAGCACTGAAGCAGGTATTCTACATTAAACTGTCTTAATTCATATACAGGATTAGTAATATAATAGCTCAAAATATTGTAAGAACAAAACACGCATTACATAAACATTAAAAAAAAAGTCTATATACATTTATTAGTGTTAAGAGGGTTTATTCTGAAATATTGTAAAGTCACTTTCAATCAAATGATAGAAATTTTCACTCAGGGAAGGGACATTCTGTCTGGCTGCCTAGGTTCCATCCCAACTTTTGTTACAAAAGTTTCATAGAAGAAATTAAAAAATTCAGAAACGAAACTTATGAAGAAATTATTGAACATACCTTGTTCTATGATTTAGCCATTCTTACAGACATAATAACTAAATCTTAAACTTGAGGGGGTGGAGAGAACTAAAGTCTTTGAATTAAAGGTATTATAAATTCATTTTAAATCAAATTAATTTTGTGAAAATAATACACAAATATAAGGAATATACATTTTTACCATAATGTAATGTACGTTTTGCCACTTTGAAAATCTCGAGAACTAAAGCGTGAAATATAAGAAAACTGAAACAAACATTTCGAAAATCTCATCGAGCTTAAGTTAGTTTCTAAATTAGATGTTTTGAGTGTATTTAAAATTAGGCCAACTACTTCATTCACTTCAAACCCATTACATAATACTAGTATTTAAGAAAAATGGTAAAAGATTGCAAATATGTTAAATAACAATGCTACTGATCTAGAAATGGAAGTAACTGATTTTCATCCTAATTAAGATCAAAAATATCACAAAATGCCATTTGAATAGTCCTAGATCAGAAAAATCATGACCTGTTAAACTTTTAGAATGATAAATTTCTGCTTTCGATTTACTAAAAAATGTGAAAGAGGATTTTCAACAACGAACTTGTTAAAAATCAATGTTCAGATACAGGATAACAAGCAAACATCCAAAGGACTGCATGGATTTAGCCATAACATCGCATGTATCAGAGGGAAAGAAAAACTCGCAGAAGAAATGCAGTGTACAAATTATAACATTCAAGCATTTCTAGTGGAAATAAAGTTAATATAAAACAAGAATTACCAGCCACAGATGTCTTTTTGCTCTGCACTATTTCTCCATTCTTTTCATCTTCGTTCTTTTTCTTTCATGATATCATGTTCTGCAATCCAAGAGTGCACAAAATTGATGACAAATTACACTAGAAGAGGCCAAGGGGGGGGGAAGGAATCATTAGATTTTAACTACTTTAAAATTAAAGAATAATTATACACACACAGAAATATCTAATATTCTTTCTTAATATATATAACTTCAAAAGTAGCCTTCTTTGTTTTAAATTCCAGCAATGTGCTACATTGTTACTAAAATCACGACTAAAGTCGATAGAAAAGCAAATTATTTTCCTAATACGACAGAAGCACAGTAAGCGAAGGGGGATTTTAATGTATGGGTACAGCATGAACAATGAAAGAAAAAAAATTAGACAGTTATTACAGATACACAGAATAAAAGGGATAATGATCTTCGAGAAGAGTAAATAATTCCAGCGCTGGTAAAAAGATGGCACCAAAAGACAATAAGCAGATAATTTTAAATGACAAATAAACAAAATAAACTTTACTGTTAGCTTTGAAGCAGGTGTTATATATTAAACAGTCTTAATTCACACACAGAATTAGTGACATAACAGATCAAAAAAGAGTAATAATCAAACTCGCAATATATTAACATTAAAATAGCTATACATATATATATTTTTATAGATTTTTTTTTTAGAAAGGGCTCAAAAACACCATTCTAAAAACAGATTTCGAAGAACATCTTGGAAGCAAAAGTCATAAACCATAAAAGAAATATTTCATTCAGAATTTTAACGTAAGAACCGTTTCTATTTTTAAGTTCTTTACTTAGGTAAACTTATCCATGAGAGAGGAACGCTTAGTCCAATGTACAAGAAATTATCCTGAAATATTACGTCACTTTAATGAAATTATAGCAATATTTCACTCAGGGAAAGAACATATTGACTGGCTGCCCGGGTTCGCGCCCAGCTTTAATACAGCAAGCCAAAACACATCAAATGCCATTGAATGATACAGCATTTTGAAATGATGCAAAAAATTTAAATGCAATTTCCTGGAAGCACTATTGTAATTACCTACATACTAAAATTTTGAGCAAAAATTAAAGAAAACTAAGATACACTTTTTCTTTAGAAGGAATCAAAGTCATATACTAATGTACGGATGCTCAACGTATTGTACTATAAAACCTAAACATAGGAATGAAATTTTGTCAGCTATGTGAGATGTCCAATAAAGAGAAATTCCGTAAATTGTAGAATACAACCTACGTCTGAAAACATAAGAACGGTAAAACATAATTCAAATACTTTACTTTTAGCACTGAAGCAGGTATTCTACATTAAACTGTCTTAATTCATATACAGGATTAGTAATATAATAGCTCAAAGTATTGTAAGAACAAAACACGCATTACATAAACATTAAAAAAAAAGTCTATATACATTTATTAGTGTTAAGAGGGTTTATTCTGAAATATTGTAAAGTCACTTTCAATCAAATGATAGAAATTTTCACTCAGGGAAGGGACATTCTGTCTGGCTGCCTAGGTTCCATCCCAACTTTTGTTACAAAAGTTTCATAGAAGAAATTTAAAAATCCAGAAACGAAACTTGTGAAGAAATTATTGAACATACCTTGTTCTATGATTTAGCCATTCTTACAGACATAATAACTAAATCTTAAACTTGAGGGGGTGGAGAGAACTAAAGTCTTTGAATTAAAGGTATTATAAATTCATTTTAAATCAAATTAATTTTGTGAAAATAATACACATATATAAGGAATATACATTTTTACCATAATGTAATGTACGTTTTGCCACTTTGAAAATCTCGAGAACTAAAGCGTGAAATATAAGAAAACTGAAACAAACATTTCGAAAATCTCATCGAGCTTAAGTTAGTTTCTAAATTAGATGTTTTGAGTGTATTTAAAATTAGGCCAACTACTTCATTCACTTCAAACCCATTACATAATACTAGTATTTAAGAAAAATGGTAAAAGATTGCAAATATGTTAAATAACAATGCTACTGATCTAGAAATGGAAGTAACTGATTTTCATCCTAATTAAGATCAAGAATATCACAAAATGCCATTTGAATAGTCCTAGATCAGAAAAATCATGACCTGTTAAACTTTTAGAATGATAAATTTCTGCTTTCGATTTACTAAAAAATGTGAAAGAGGATTTTCAACAACGAACTTGTTAAAAATCAATGTTCAGATACAGGATAACAAGCAAACATCCAAAGGACTGCATGGATTTAGCCATAACATCGCATGTATCAGAGGGAAAGAAAAACTCGCAGAAGAAATGCAGTGTACAAATTATAACATTCAAGCATTTCTAGTGGAAATAAAGTTAATATAAAACAAGAATTACCAGCCACAGATGTCTTTTTGCTCTGCACTATTTCTCCATTCTTTTCATCTTCGTTCTTTTTCTTTCATGATATCATGTTCTGCAATCCAAGAGTGCACAAAATTGATGACAAATTACACTAGAAGAGGCCAAGGGGGGGGGAAGGAATCATTAGATTTTAACTACTTTAAAATTAAAGAATAATTATACACACACAGAAATATCTAATATTCTTTCTTAATATATATAACTTCAAAAGTAGCCTTCTTTGTTTTAAATTCCAGCAATGTGCTACATTGTTACTAAAATCACGACTAAAGTCGATAGAAAAGCAAATTATTTTCCTAATACGACAGAAGCACAGTAAGCGAAGGGGGATTTTAATGTATGGGTACAGCATGAACAATGAAAGAAAAAAAATTAGACAGTTATTACAGATACACAGAATAAAAGGGATAATGATCTTCGAGAAGAGTAAATAATTCCAGCGCTGGTAAAAAGATGGCACCAAAAGACAATAAGCAGATAATTTTAAATGACAAATAAACAAAATAAACTTTACTGTTAGCTTTGAAGCAGGTGTTATATATTAAACAGTCTTAATTCACACACAGAATTAGTGACATAACAGATCAAAAAAGAGTAATAATCAAACTCGCAATATATTAACATTAAAATAGCTATACATATATATATTTTTATAGATTTTTTTTTTAGAAAGGGCTCAAAAACACCATTCTAAAAACAGATTTCGAAGAACATCTTGGAAGCAAAAGTCATAAACCATAAAAGAAATATTTCATTCAGAATTTTAACGTAAGAACCGTTTCTATTTTTAAGTTCTTTACTTAGGTAAACTTATCCATGAGAGAGGAACGCTTAGTCCAATGTACAAGAAATTATCCTGAAATATTACGTCACTTTAATGAAATTATAGCAATATTTCACTCAGGGAAAGAACATATTGACTGGCTGCCCGGGTTCGCGCCCAGCTTTAATACAGCAAGCCAAAACACATCAAATGCCATTGAATGATACAGCATTTTGAAATGATGCAAAAAATTTAAATGCAATTTCCTGGAAGCACTATTGTAATTACCTACATACTAAAATTTTGAGCAAAAATTAAAGAAAACTAAGATACACTTTTTCTTTAGAAGGAATCAAAGTCATATACTAATGTACGGATGCTCAACGTATTGTACTATAAAACCTAAACATAGGAATGAAATTTTGTCAGCTATGTGAGATGTCCAATAAAGAGAAATTCCGTAAATTGTAGAATACAACCTACGTCTGAAAACATAAGAACGGTAAAACATAATTCAAATACTTTACTTTTAGCACTGAAGCAGGTATTCTACATTAAACTGTCTTAATTCATATACAGGATTAGTAATATAATAGCTCAAAGTATTGTAAGAACAAAACACGCATTACATAAACATTAAAAAAAAAGTCTATATACATTTATTAGTGTTAAGAGGGTTTATTCTGAAATATTGTAAAGTCACTTTCAATCAAATGATAGAAATTTTCACTCAGGGAAGGGACATTCTGTCTGGCTGCCTAGGTTCCATCCCAACTTTTGTTACAAAAGTTTCATAGAAGAAATTTAAAAATCCAGAAACGAAACTTGTGAAGAAATTATTGAACATACCTTGTTCTATGATTTAGCCATTCTTACAGACATAATAACTAAATCTTAAACTTGAGGGGGTGGAGAGAACTAAAGTCTTTGAATTAAAGGTATTATAAATTCATTTTAAATCAAATTAATTTTGTGAAAATAATACACATATATAAGGAATATACATTTTTACCATAATGTAATGTACGTTTTGCCACTTTGAAAATCTCGAGAACTAAAGCGTGAAATATAAGAAAACTGAAACAAACATTTCGAAAATCTCATCGAGCTTAAGTTAGTTTCTAAATTAGATGTTTTGAGTGTATTTAAAATTAGGCCAACTACTTCATTCACTTCAAACCCATTACATAATACTAGTATTTAAGAAAAATGGTAAAAGATTGCAAATATGTTAAATAACAATGCTACTGATCTAGAAATGGAAGTAACTGATTTTCATCCTAATTAAGATCAAGAATATCACAAAATGCCATTTGAATAGTCCTAGATCAGAAAAATCATGACCTGTTAAACTTTTAGAATGATAAATTTCTGCTTTCGATTTACTAAAAAATGTGAAAGAGGATTTTCAACAACGAACTTGTTAAAAATCAATGTTCAGATACAGGATAACAAGCAAACATCCAAAGGACTGCATGGATTTAGCCATAACATCGCATGTATCAGAGGGAAAGAAAAACTCGCAGAAGAAATGCAGTGTACAAATTATAACATTCAAGCATTTCTAGTGGAAATAAAGTTAATATAAAACAAGAATTACCAGCCACAGATGTCTTTTTGCTCTGCACTATTTCTCCATTCTTTTCATCTTCGTTCTTTTTCTTTCATGATATCATGTTCTGCAATCCAAGAGTGCACAAAAATGATGACAAATTACACTAGAAGAGGCCAAGGGGGGGGAAGGAATCATTAGATTTTAACTACTTTAAAATTAAAGAATAATTATACACACACAGAAATATCTAATATTCTTTCTTAATATATATAACTTCAAAAGTAGCCTTCTTTGTTTTAAATTCCAGCAATGTGCTACATTGTTACTAAAATCACGACTAAAGTCGATAGAAAAGCAAATTATTTTCCTAATACGACAGAAGCACAGTAAGCGAAGGGGGATTTTAATGTATGGGTACAGCATGAACAATGAAAGAAAAAAAATTAGACAGTTATTACAGATACACAGAATAAAAGGGATAATGATCTTCGAGAAGAGTAAATAATTTCAGCGCTGGTAAAAAGATGGCACCAAAAGACAATAAGCAGATAATTTTAAATGACAAATAAACAAAATAAACTTTACTGTTAGCTTTGAAGCAGGTGTTATATATTAAACAGTCTTAATTCACACACAGAATTAGTGACATAACAGATCAAAAAAGAGTAATAATCAAACTCGCAATATATTAACATTAAAATAGCTATACATATATATATTTTTATAGATTTTTTTTTTAGAAAGGGCTCAAAAACACCATTCTAAAAACAGATTTCGAAGAACATCTTGGAAGCAAAAGTCATAAACCATAAAAGAAATATTTCATTCAGAATTTTAACGTAAGAACCGTTTCTATTTTTAAGTTCTTTACTTAGGTAAACTTATCCATGAGAGAGGAACGCTTAGTCCAATGTACAAGAAATTATCCTGAAATATTACGTCACTTTAATGAAATTATAGCAATATTTCACTCAGGGAAAGAACATATTGACTGGCTGCCCGGGTTCGCGCCCAGCTTTAATACAGCAAGCCAAAACACATCAAATGCCATTGAATGATACAGCATTTTGAAATGATGCAAAAAATTTAAATGCAATTTCCTGGAAGCACTATTGTAATTACCTACATACTAAAATTTTGAGCAAAAATTAAAGAAAACTAAGATACACTTTTTCTTTAGAAGGAATCAAAGTCATATACTAATGTACGGATGCTCAACGTATTGTACTATAAAACCTAAACATAGGAATGAAATTTTGTCAGCTATGTGAGATGTCCAATAAAGAGAAATTCCGTAAATTGTAGAATACAACCTACGTCTGAAAACATATGAACGGTAAAACATAATTCAAATACTTTACTTTTAGCACTGAAGCAGGTATTCTACATTAAACTGTCTTAATTCATATACAGGATTAGTAATATAATAGCTCAAAATATTGTAAGAACAAAACACGCATTACATAAACATTAAAAAAAAAGTCTATATACATTTATTAGTGTTAAGAGGGTTTATTCTGAAATATTGTAAAGTCACTTTCAATCAAATGATAGAAATTTTCACTCAGGGAAGGGACATTCTGTCTGGCTGCCTAGGTTCCATCCCAACTTTTGTTACAAAAGTTTCATAGAAGAAATTTAAAAATCCAGAAACGAAACTTATGAAGAAATTATTGAACATACCTTGTTCTATTATTTAGCCATTCTTACAGACATAATAACTAAATCTTAAACTTGAGGGGGTGGAGAGAACTAAAGTCTTTGAATTAAAGGTATTATAAATTCATTTTAAATCAAATTAATTTTGTAAAAATAATACACAAATATAAGGAATATACATTTTTACCATAATGTAACGTACGTTTTGCCACTTTGAAAATCTCGAGAACTAAAGCGTGAAATATAAGAAAACTGAAACAAACATTTCGAAAATCTCATCGAGCTTAAGTTAGTTTCTAAATTAGATGTTTTGAGTGTATTTAAAATTAGGCCAACTACTTCACTCACTTCAAACCCATTACATAATACTAGTATTTAAGAAAAATGGTAAAAGATTGCAAATATGTTAAATAACAATGCTACTGATCTAGAAATGGAAGTAACTGATTTTCATCCTAATTAAGATCAAGAATATCACAAAATGCCATTTGAATAGTCCTAGATCAGAAAAATCATGACCTGTTAAACTTTTAGAATGATAAATTTCTGCTTTCGATTTACTAAAAAATGTGAAAGAGGATTTTCAACAACGAACTTGTTAAAAATCAATGTTCAGATACAGGATAACAAGCAAACATCCAAAGGACTGCATGGATTTAGCCATAACATCGCATGTATCAGAGGGAAAGAAAAACTCGCAGAAGAAATGCAGTGTACAAATTATAACATTCAAGCATTTCTAGTGGAAATAAAGTTAATATAAAACAAGAATTACCAGCCACAGATGTCTTTTTGCTCTGCACTATTTCTCCATTCTTTTCATCTTCGTTCTTTTTCTTTCATGATATCATGTTCTGCAATCCAAGAGTGCACAAAAATGATGACAAATTACACTAGAAGAGGCCAAGGGGGGGGAAGGAATCATTAGATTTTAACTACTTTAAAATTAAAGAATAATTATACACACACAGAAATATCTAATATTCTTTCTTAATATATATAACTTCAAAAGTAGCCTTCTTTGTTTTAAATTCCAGCAATGTGCTACATTGTTACTAAAATCACGACTAAAGTCGATAGAAAAGCAAATTATTTTCCTAATACGACAGAAGCACAGTAAGCGAAGGGGGATTTTAATGTATGGGTACAGCATGAACAATGAAAGAAAAAAAATTAGACAGTTATTACAGATACACAGAATAAAAGGGATAATGATCTTCGAGAAGAGTAAATAATTTCAGCGCTGGTAAAAAGATGGCACCAAAAGACAATAAGCAGATAATTTTAAATGACAAATAAACAAAATAAACTTTACTGTTAGCTTTGAAGCAGGTGTTATATATTAAACAGTCTTAATTCACACACAGAATTAGTGACATAACAGATCAAAAAAGAGTAATAATCAAACTCGCAATATATTAACATTAAAATAGCTATACATATATATATTTTTATAGATTTTTTTTTTAGAAAGGGCTCAAAAACACCATTCTAAAAACAGATTTCGAAGAACATCTTGGAAGCAAAAGTCATAAACCATAAAAGAAATATTTCATTCAGAATTTTAACGTAAGAACCGTTTCTATTTTTAAGTTCTTTACTTAGGTAAACTTATCCATGAGAGAGGAACGCTTAGTCCAATGTACAAGAAATTATCCTGAAATATTACGTCACTTTAATGAAATTATAGCAATATTTCACTCAGGGAAAGAACATATTGACTGGCTGCCCGGGTTCGCGCCCAGCTTTAATACAGCAAGCCAAAACACATCAAATGCCATTGAATGATACAGCATTTTGAAATGATGCAAAAAATTTAAATGCAATTTCCTGGAAGCACTATTGTAATTACCTACATACTAAAATTTTGAGCAAAAATTAAAGAAAACTAAGATACACTTTTTCTTTAGAAGGAATCAAAGTCATATACTAATGTACGGATGCTCAACGTATTGTACTATAAAACCTAAACATAGGAATGAAATTTTGTCAGCTATGTGAGATGTCCAATAAAGAGAAATTCCGTAAATTGTAGAATACAACCTACGTCTGAAAACATATGAACGGTAAAACATAATTCAAATACTTTACTTTTAGCACTGAAGCAGGTATTCTACATTAAACTGTCTTAATTCATATACAGGATTAGTAATATAATAGCTCAAAATATTGTAAGAACAAAACACGCATTACATAAACATTAAAAAAAAAGTCTATATACATTTATTAGTGTTAAGAGGGTTTATTCTGAAATATTGTAAAGTCACTTTCAATCAAATGATAGAAATTTTCACTCAGGGAAGGGACATTCTGTCTGGCTGCCTAGGTTCCATCCCAACTTTTGTTACAAAAGTTTCATAGAAGAAATTTAAAAATCCAGAAACGAAACTTATGAAGAAATTATTGAACATACCTTGTTCTATTATTTAGCCATTCTTACAGACATAATAACTAAATCTTAAACTTGACGGGGTGGAGAGAACTAAAGTCTTTGAATTAAAGGTATTATAAATTCATTTTAAATCAAATTAATTTTGTAAAAATAATACACAAATATAAGGAATATACATTTTTACCATAATGTAACGTACGTTTTGCCACTTTGAAAATCTCGAGAACTAAAGCGTGAAATATAAGAAAACTGAAACAAACATTTCGAAAATCTCATCGAGCTTAAGTTAGTTTCTAAATTAGATGTTTTGAGTGTATTTAAAATTAGGCCAACTACTTCACTCACTTCAAACCCATTACATAATACTAGTATTTAAGAAAAATGGTAAAAGATTGCAAATATGTTAAATAACAATGCTACTGATCTAGAAATGGAAGTAACTGATTTTCATCCTAATTAAGATCAAGAATATCACAAAATGCCATTTGAATAGTCCTAGATCAGAAAAATCATGACCTGTTAAACTTTTAGAATGATAAATTTCTGCTTTCGATTTACTAAAAAATGTGAAAGAGGATTTTCAACAACGAACTTGTTAAAAATCAATGTTCAGATACAGGATAACAAGCAAACATCCAAAGGACTGCATGGATTTAGCCATAACATCGCATGTATCAGAGGGAAAGAAAAACTCGCAGAAGAAATGCAGTGTACAAATTATAACATTCAAGCATTTCTAGTGGAAATAAAGTTAATATAAAACAAGAATTACCAGCCACAGATGTCTTTTTGCTCTGCACTATTTCTCCATTCTTTTCATCTTCGTTCTTTTTCTTTCATGATATCATGTTCTGCAATCCAAGAGTGCACAAAAATGATGACAAATTACACTAGAAGAGGCCAAGGGGGGGGAAGGAATCATTAGATTTTAACTACTTTAAAATTAAAGAATAATTATACACACACAGAAATATCTAATATTCTTTCTTAATATATATAACTTCAAAAGTAGCCTTCTTTGTTTTAAATTCCAGCAATGTGCTACATTGTTACTAAAATCACGACTAAAGTCGATAGAAAAGCAAATTATTTTCCTAATACGACAGAAGCACAGTAAGCGAAGGGGGATTTTAATGTATGGGTACAGCATGAACAATGAAAGAAAAAAAATTAGACAGTTATTACAGATACACAGAATAAAAGGGATAATGATCTTCGAGAAGAGTAAATAATTTCAGCGCTGGTAAAAAGATGGCACCAAAAGACAATAAGCAGATAATTTTAAATGACAAATAAACAAAATAAACTTTACTGTTAGCTTTGAAGCAGGTGTTATATATTAAACAGTCTTAATTCACACACAGAATTAGTGACATAACAGATCAAAAAAGAGTAATAATCAAACTCGCAATATATTAACATTAAAATAGCTATACATATATATATTTTTATAGATTTTTTTTTTAGAAAGGGCTCAAAAACACCATTCTAAAAACAGATTTCGAAGAACATCTTGGAAGCAAAAGTCATAAACCATAAAAGAAATATTTCATTCAGAATTTTAACGTAAGAACCGTTTCTATTTTTAAGTTCTTTACTTAGGTAAACTTATCCATGAGAGAGGAACGCTTAGTCCAATGTACAAGAAATTATCCTGAAATATTACGTCACTTTAATGAAATTATAGCAATATTTCACTCAGGGAAAGAACATATTGACTGGCTGCCCGGGTTCGCGCCCAGCTTTAATACAGCAAGCCAAAACACATCAAATGCCATTGAATGATACAGCATTTTGAAATGATGCAAAAAATTTAAATGCAATTTCCTGGAAGCACTATTGTAATTACCTACATACTAAAATTTTGAGCAAAAATTAAAGAAAACTAAGATACACTTTTTCTTTAGAAGGAATCAAAGTCATATACTAATGTACGGATGCTCAACGTATTGTACTATAAAACCTAAACATAGGAATGAAATTTTGTCAGCTATGTGAGATGTCCAATAAAGAGAAATTCCGTAAATTGTAGAATACAACCTACGTCTGAAAACATATGAACGGTAAAACATAATTCAAATACTTTACTTTTAGCACTGAAGCAGGTATTCTACATTAAACTGTCTTAATTCATATACAGGATTAGTAATATAATAGCTCAAAATATTGTAAGAACAAAACACGCATTACATAAACATTAAAAAAAAAGTCTATATACATTTATTAGTGTTAAGAGGGTTTATTCTGAAATATTGTAAAGTCACTTTCAATCAAATGATAGAAATTTTCACTCAGGGAAGGGACATTCTGTCTGGCTGCCTAGGTTCCATCCCAACTTTTGTTACAAAAGTTTCATAGAAGAAATTTAAAAATCCAGAAACGAAACTTATGAAGAAATTATTGAACATACCTTGTTCTATGATTTAGCCATTCTTACAGACATAATAACTAAATCTTAAACTTGAGGGGGTGGAGAGAACTAAAGTCTTTGAATTAAAGGTATTATAAATTCAGTTTAAATCAAATTAATTTTGTGAAAATAATACACAAATATAAGGAATATACATTTTTACCATGTACGTTTTGCCACTTTGAAAATCTCGAGAACTAAAGCGTGAAATATAAGAAAACTGAAACAAACATTTCGAAAATCTCATCGAGATTAAGTTAGTTTCTAAATTAGATGTTTTGAGTGTATTTAAAATTAGGCCAACTACTTCACTCACTTCAAACCCATTACATAATACTAGTATTTAAGAAAAATGGTAAAAGATTGCAAATATGTTAAATAACAATGCTACTGATCTAGAAATGGAAGTAACTGATTTTCATCCTAATTAAGATCAAGAATATCACAAAATGCCATTTGAATAGTCCTAGATCAGAAAAATCATGACCTGTTAAACTTTTAGAATGATAAATTTCTGCTTTCGATTTACTAAAAAATGTGAAAGAGGATTTTCAACAACGAACTTGTTAAAAATCAATGTTCAGATACAGGATAACAAGCAAACATCCAAAGGACTGCATGGATTTAGCCATAACATCGCATGTATCAGAGGGAAAGAAAAACTCGCAGAAGAAATGCAGTGTACAAATTATAACATTCAAGCATTTCTAGTGGAAATAAAGTTAATATAAAACAAGAATTACCAGCCACAGATGTCTTTTTGCTCTGCACTATTTCTCCATTCTTTTCATCTTCGTTCTTTTTCTTTCATGATATCATGTTCTGCAATCCAAGAGTGCACAAAAATGATGACAAATTACACTAGAAGAGGCCAAGGGGGGGGAAGGAATCATTAGATTTTAACTACTTTAAAATTAAAGAATAATTATACACACACAGAAATATCTAATATTCTTTCTTAATATATATAACTTCAAAAGTAGCCTTCTTTGTTTTAAATTCCAGCAATGTGCTACATTGTTACTAAAATCACGACTAAAGTCGATAGAAAAGCAAATTATTTTCCTAATACGACAGAAGCACAGTAAGCGAAGGGGGATTTTAATGTATGGGTACAGCATGAACAATGAAAGAAAAAAAATTAGACAGTTATTACAGATACACAGAATAAAAGGGATAATGATCTTCGAGAAGAGTAAATAATTTCAGCGCTGGTAAAAAGATGGCACCAAAAGACAATAAGCAGATAATTTTAAATGACAAATAAACAAAATAAACTTTACTGTTAGCTTTGAAGCAGGTGTTATATATTAAACAGTCTTAATTCACACACAGAATTAGTGACATAACAGATCAAAAAAGAGTAATAATCAAACTCGCAATATATTAACATTAAAATAGCTATACATATATATATTTTTATAGATTTTTTTTTTAGAAAGGGCTCAAAAACACCATTCTAAAAACAGATTTCGAAGAACATCTTGGAAGCAAAAGTCATAAACCATAAAAGAAATATTTCATTCAGAATTTTAACGTAAGAACCGTTTCTATTTTTAAGTTCTTTACTTAGGTAAACTTATCCATGAGAGAGGAACGCTTAGTCCAATGTACAAGAAATTATCCTGAAATATTACGTCACTTTAATGAAATTATAGCAATATTTCACTCAGGGAAAGAACATATTGACTGGCTGCCCGGGTTCGCGCCCAGCTTTAATACAGCAAGCCAAAACACATCAAATGCCATTGAATGATACAGCATTTTGAAATGATGCAAAAAATTTAAATGCAATTTCCTGGAAGCACTATTGTAATTACCTACATACTAAAATTTTGAGCAAAAATTAAAGAAAACTAAGATACACTTTTTCTTTAGAAGGAATCAAAGTCATATACTAATGTACGGATGCTCAACGTATTGTACTATAAAACCTAAACATAGGAATGAAATTTTGTCAGCTATGTGAGATGTCCAATAAAGAGAAATTCCGTAAATTGTAGAATACAACCTACGTCTGAAAACATATGAACGGTAAAACATAATTCAAATACTTTACTTTTAGCACTGAAGCAGGTATTCTACATTAAACTGTCTTAATTCATATACAGGATTAGTAATATAATAGCTCAAAATATTGTAAGAACAAAACACGCATTACATAAACATTAAAAAAAAAGTCTATATACATTTATTAGTGTTAAGAGGGTTTATTCTGAAATATTGTAAAGTCACTTTCAATCAAATGATAGAAATTTTCACTCAGGGAAGGGACATTCTGTCTGGCTGCCTAGGTTCCATCCCAACTTTTGTTACAAAAGTTTCATAGAAGAAATTTAAAAATCCAGAAACGAAACTTATGAAGAAATTATTGAACATACCTTGTTCTATGATTTAGCCATTCTTACAGACATAATAACTAAATCTTAAACTTGAGGGGGTGGAGAGAACTAAAGTCTTTGAATTAAAGGTATTATAAATTCAGTTTAAATCAAATTAATTTTGTGAAAATAATACACAAATATAAGGAATATACATTTTTACCATGTACGTTTTGCCACTTTGAAAATCTCGAGAACTAAAGCGTGAAATATAAGAAAACTGAAACAAACATTTCGAAAATCTCATCGAGATTAAGTTAGTTTCTAAATTAGATGTTTTGAGTGTATTTAAAATTAGGCCAACTACTTCACTCACTTCAAACCCATTACATAATACTAGTATTTAAGAAAAATGGT
The DNA here is from genome assembly GCF_044657685.1 of Stegodyphus dumicola. NCBI lineage: Eukaryota > Metazoa > Arthropoda > Arachnida > Araneae > Eresidae > Stegodyphus > Stegodyphus dumicola. Next base: position 205,690,398 of record NC_140781.1, read on the forward strand.
AAAAGATTGCAAATATGTTAAATAACAATGCTACTGATCTAGAAATGGAAGTAACTGATTTTCATCCTAATTAAGATCAAGAATATCACAAAATGCCATTTGAATAGTCCTAAATCAGAAAAATCATGACCTGTTAAACTTTTAGATCGATAAATTTCTGCTTTCGATTTACTAAAAAATGTGAAAGAAGATTTTCAACAACGAACTTGTTAAAAATCAATGTTCAGATACAGGATAACAAGCAAACATCCAAACGACTGCATGGATTTAGCCATAACATCGCATGTATCAGAGGGAAAGAAAAACTCGCAGAAGAAATGCAGTGTACAAATTATAACATTCAAGCATTTCTAGTGGAAATAAAGTTAATATAAAACAAGAATTACCAGCCACAGATGTCTTTTTGCTCTGCACTATTTCTCCATTCTTTTCATCTTCGTTCTTTTTCTTTCATGATATCATGTTCTGCAATCCAAGAGTGCACAAAAATGATGACAAATTACACTAGAAGAGGCCAAGGGGGGGGGAAGGAATCATTAGATTTTAACTACTTTAAAATTAAAGAATAATTATACACACACAGAAATATCTAATATTCTTTCTTAATATATATAACTTCAAAAGTAGCCTTCTTTGTTTTAAATTCCAGCAATGTGCTACATTGTTACTAAAATCACGACTAAAGTCGATAGAAAAGCAAATTATTTTCCTAATACGACAGAAGCACAGTAAGCGAAGGGGGATTTTAATGTATGGGTACAGCATGAACAATGAAAGAAAAAAAATTAGACAGTTATTACAGATACACAGAATAAAAGGGATAATGATCTTCGAGAAGAGTAAATAATTCCAGCGCTGGTAAAAAGATCGCACCAAAAGACAATAAGCAGGTAATTTTAAATGACAAATAAACAAAATAAACTTTACTGTTAGCTTTGAAGCAGGTGTTATATATTAAACAGTCTTAATTCACACACAGAATTAGTGACATAACAGATCAAAAAAGAGTAATAATCAAACTTGCAATATATTAACATTAAAATAGCTATATATATATATTTTTATAGATTTTTTTTTTTAGAAAGGGCTCAAAAACACCATTCTAAAAACAGATTTCGAAGAACATCTTGGAAGCAAAAGTCATAAACCATAAAAGAAATATTTCATTCAGAATTTTAACGTAAGAACCGTTTCTATTTTTAAGTTCTTTACTTAGGTAAACTTATCCATGAGAGAGGAACGCTTAGTCCAATGTACAAGAAATTATCCTGAAATATTACGTCACTTTAATGAAATTATAGCAATATTTCACTCAGGGAAAGAACATATTGACTGGCTGCCCGGGTTCGCGCCCAGCTTTAATACAGCAAGCCAAAACACATCAAATGCCATTGAATGATACAGCATTTTGAAATGATGCAAAAAATTTAAATGCAATTTCCTGGAAGCACTATTGTAATTACCTACATACTAAAATTTTGAGCAAAAATTAAAGAAAACTAAGATACACTTTTTCTTTAGAAGGAATCAAAGTCATATACTAATGTACGGATGCTCAACGTATTGTACTATAAAACCTAAACATAGGAATGAAATTTTGTCAGCTATGTGAGATGTCCAATAAAGAGAAATTCCGTAAATTGTAGAATACAACCTACGTCTGAAAACATATGAACGGTAAAACATAATTCAAATACTTTACTTTTAGCACTGAAGCAGGTATTCTACATTAAACTGTCTTAATTCATATACAGGATTAGTAATATAATAGCTCAAAGTATTGTAAGTACAAAACACGCATTACATAAACATTAAAAAAAAGTCTATATACATTTATTAGTGTTAAGAGGGTTTATTCTGAAATATTGTAAAGTCACTTTCAATCAAATGATAGAAATTTTCACTCAGGGAAGGGACATTCTGTCTGGCTGCCTAGGTTCCATCCCAACTTTTGTTACAAAAGTTTCATAGAAGAAATTTAAAAATCCAGAAACGAAACTTATGAAGAAATTATTGAACATACCTTGTTCTATGATTTAGCCATTCTTACAGACATAATAACTAAATCTTAAACTTGAGGGGGTGGAGAGAACTAAAGTCTTTGAATTAAAGGTATTATAAATTCAGTTTAAATCAAATTAATTTTGTGAAAATAATACACAAATATAAGGAATATACATTTTTACCATGTACGTTTTGCCACTTTGAAAATCTCGAGAACTAAAGCGTGAAATATAAGAAAACTGAAACAAACATTTCGAAAATCTCATCGAGATTAAGTTAGTTTCTAAATTAGATGTTTTGAGTGTATTTAAAATTAGGCCAACTACTTCACTCACTTCAAACCCATTACATAATACTAGTATTTAAGAAAAATGGTAAAAGATTGCAAATATGTTAAATAACAATGCTACTGATCTAGAAATGGAAGTAACTGATTTTCATCCTAATTAAGATCAAGAATATCACAAAATGCCATTTGAATAGTCCTAAATCAGAAAAATCATGACCTGTTAAACTTTTAGATCGATAAATTTTTGCTTTCGATTTACTAAAAAATGTGAAAGAAGATTTTCAACAACGAACTTGTTAAAAATCAATGTTCAGATACAGGATAACAAGCAAACATCCAAAGGACTGCATGGATTTAGCCATAACATCGCATGTATCAGAGGGAAAGAAAAACTCGCAGAAGAAATGCAGTGTACAAATTATAACATTCAAGCATTTCTAGTGGAAATAAAGTTAATATAAAACAAGAATTATCAGCCACAGATGTCTTTTTGCTCTGCACTATTTCTCCATTCTTTTCATCTTCGTTCTTTTTCTTTCATGATATCATGTTCTGCAATCCAAGAGTGCACAAAAATGATGACAAATTACACTAGAAGAGGCCGGGGGGGGAAGGAATCATTAGATTTTAACTACTTTAAAATTAAAGAATAATTATACACACACAGAAATGTCTAATATTCTTTCTTAATATATATAACTTCAAAAGTAGCCTTCTTTGTTTTAAATTCCAGCAATGTGCTACATTGTTACTAAAATCACGACTAAAGTCGATAGAAAAGCAAATTATTTTCCTAATACGACAGAAGCACAGTAAGCGAAGGGGGATTTTAATGTATGGGTACAACATGAACAATGAAAGAAAAAAAAATTAGACAGTTATTACAGATACACAGAATAAAATGGTTAATGATCTTCGAGAAGAGTAAATAATTTCAGCGCTGGTAAAAAGATGGCACCAAAAGACAATAAGCAGGTAATTTTAAATGACAAATAAACAAAATAAACTTTACTGTTAGCTTTGAAGCAGGTGTTATATATTAAACAGTCTTAATTCACACACAGAATTAGTGACATAACAGATCAAAAAAGAGTAATAATCAAACTCGCAATATATTAACATTAAAATAGCTATACATATATATATTTTTATAGATTTTTTTTTTTAGAAAGGGCTCAAAAACACCATTCTAAAAACAGATTTCGAAGAACATCTTGGAAGCAAAAGTCATAAACCATAAAAGAAATATTTCATTCAGAATTTTAACGTAAGAACCGTTTCTATTTTTAAGTTCTTTACTTAGGTAAACTTATCCATGAGAGAGGAACGCTTAGTCCAATGTACAAGAAATTATCCTGAAATATTACGTCACTTTAATGAAATTATAGCAATATTTCACTCAGGGAAAGAACATATTGACTGGCTGCCCGGGTTCGCGCCCAGCTTTAATACAGCAAGCCAAAACACATCAAATGCCATTGAATGATACAGCATTTTGAAATGATGCAAAAAATTTAAATGCAATTTCCTGGAAGCACTATTGTAATTACCTACATACTAAAATTTTGAGCAAAAATTAAAGAAAACTAAGATACACTTTTTCTTTAGAAGGAATCAAAGTCATATACTAATGTACGGATGCTCAACGTATTGTACTATAAAACCTAAACATAGGAATGAAATTTTGTCAGCTATGTGAGATGTCCAATAAAGAGAAATTCCGTAAATTGTAGAATACAACCTAAGTCTGAAAACATATGAACGGTAAAACATAATTCAAATACTTTACTTTTAGCACTGAAGCAGGTATTCTACATTAAACTGTCTTAATTCATATACAGGATTAGTAATATAATAGCTCAAAGTATTGTAAGAACAAAACACGCATTACATAAACATTAAAAAAAAAGTCTATATACATTTATTAGTGTTAAGAGGGTTTATTCTGAAATATTGTAAAGTCACTTTCAATCAAATGATAGAAATTTTCACTCAGGGAAGGGACATTCTGTCTGGCTGCCTAGGTTCCATCCCAACTTTTGTTACAAAAGTTTCATAGAAGAAATTTAAAAATCCAGAAACGAAACTTATGAAGAAATTATTGAACATACCTTGTTCTATGATTTAGCCATTCTTACAGACATAATAACTAAATCTTAAACTTGAGGGGGTGGAGAGAACTAAAGTCTTTGAATTAAAGGTATTATAAATTCAGTTTAAATCAAATTAATTTTGTGAAAATAATACACAAATATAAGGAATATACATTTTTACCATAATGTAATGTACGTTTTGCCACTTTGAAAATCTCGAGAACTAAAGCGTGAAATATAAGAAAACTGAAACAAACATTTCGAAAATCTCATCGAGCTTAAGTTAGTTTCTAAATTAGATGTTTTGAGTGTATTTAAAATTAGGCCAACTACTTCACTCACTTCAAACCCATTACATAATACTAGTATTTAAGAAAAATGGTAAAAGATTGCAAATATGTTAAATAACAATGCTACTGATCTAGAAATGGAAGTAACTGATTTTCATCCTAATTAAGATCAAGAATATCACAAAATGCCATTTGAATAGTCCTAAATCAGAAAAATCATGACCTGTTAAACTTTTAGATCGATAAATTTCTGCTTTCGATTTACTAAAAAATGTGAAAGAAGATTTTCAACAACGAACTTGTTAAAAATCAATGTTCAGATACAGGATAACAAGCAAACATCCAAACGACTGCATGGATTTAGCCATAACATCGCATGTATCAGAGGGAAAGAAAAACTCGCAGAAGAAATGCAGTGTACAAATTATAACATTCAAGCATTTCTAGTGGAAATAAAGTTAATATAAAACAAGAATTACCAGCCACAGATGTCTTTTTGCTCTGCACTATTTCTCCATTCTTTTCATCTTCGTTCTTTTTCTTTCATGATATCATGTTCTGCAATCCAAGAGTGCACAAAAATGATGACAAATTACACTAGAAGAGGCCGGGGGGGGGAAGGAATCATTAGATTTTAACTACTTTAAAATTAAAGAATAATTATACACACACAGAAATGTCTAATATTCTTTCTTAATATATATAACTTCAAAAGTAGCCTTCTTTGTTTTAAATTCCAGCAATGTGCTACATTGTTACTAAAATCACGACTAAAGTCGATAGAAAAGCAAATTATTTTCCTAATACGACAGAAGCACAGTAAGCGAAGGGGGATTTTAATGTATGGGTACAACATGAACAATGAAAGAAAAAAAAATTAGACAGTTATTACAGATACACAGAATAAAATGGATAATGATCTTCGAGAAGAGTAAATAATTTCAGCGCTGGTAAAAAGATGGCACCAAAAGACAATAAGCAGGTAATTTTAAATGACAAATAAACAAAATAAACTTTACTGTTAGCTTTGAAGCAGGTGTTATATATTAAACAGTCTTAATTCACACACAGAATTAGTGACATAACAGATCAAAAAAGAGTAATAATCAAACTCGCAATATATTAACATTAAAATAGCTATACATATATATATTTTTATAGATTTTTTTTTTAGAAAGGGCTCAAAAACACCATTCTAAAAACAGATTTCGAAGAACATCTTGGAAGCAAAAGTCATAAACCATAAAAGAAATATTTCATTCAGAATTTTAACGTAAGAACCGTTTCTATTTTTAAGTTCTTTACTTAGGTAAACTTATCCATGAGAGAGGAACGCTTAGTCCAATGTACAAGAAATTATCCTGAAATATTACGTCACTTTAATGAAATTATAGCAATATTTCACTCAGGGAAAGAACATATTGACTGGCTGCCCGGGTTCGCGCCCAGCTTTAATACAGCAAGCCAAAACACATCAAATGCCATTGAATGATACAGCATTTTGAAATGATGCAAAAAATTTAAATGCAATTTCCTGGAAGCACTATTGTAATTACCTACATACTAAAATTTTGAGCAAAAATTAAAGAAAACTAAGATACACTTTTTCTTTAGAAGGAATCAAAGTCATATACTAATGTACGGATGCTCAACGTATTGTACTATAAAACCTAAACATAGGAATGAAATTTTGTCAGCTATGTGAGATGTCCAATAAAGAGAAATTCCGTAAATTGTAGAATACAACCTACGTCTGAAAACATATGAACGGTAAAACATAATTCAAATACTTTACTTTTAGCACTGAAGCAGGTATTCTACATTAAACTGTCTTAATTCATATACAGGATTAGTAATATAATAGCTCAAAATATTGTAAGAACAAAACACGCATTACATAAACATTAAAAAAAAGTCTATATACATTTATTAGTGTTAAGAGGGTTTATTCTGAAATATTGTAAAGTCACTTTCAATCAAATGATAGAAATTTTCACTCAGGGAAGGGACATTCTGTCTGGCTGCCTAGGTTCCATCCCAACTTTTGTTACAAAAGTTTCATAGAAGAAATTTAAAAATCCAGAAACGAAACTTATGAAGAAATTATTGAACATACCTTGTTCTATGATTTAGCCATTCTTACAGACATAATAACTAAATCTTAAACTTGAGGGGGTGGAGAGAACTAAAGTCTTTGAATTAAAGGTATTATAAATTCAGTTTAAATCAAATTAATTTTGTGAAAATAATACACAAATATAAGGAATATACATTTTTACCATAATGTAATGTACGTTTTGCCACTTTGAAAATCTCGAGAACTAAAGCGTGAAATATAAGAAAACTGAAACAAACATTTCGAAAATCTCATCGAGCTTAAGTTAGTTTCTAAATTAGATGTTTTGAGTGTATTTAAAATTAGGCCAACTACTTCACTCACTTCAAACCCATTACATAATACTAGTATTTAAGAAAAATGGTAAAAGATTGCAAATATGTTAAATAACAATGCTACTGATCTAGAAATGGAAGTAACTGATTTTCATCCTAATTAAGATCAAGAATATCACAAAATGCCATTTGAATAGTCCTAAATCAGAAAAATCATGACCTGTTAAACTTTTAGATCGATAAATTTCTGCTTTCGATTTACTAAAAAATGTGAAAGAAGATTTTCAACAACGAACTTGTTAAAAATCAATGTTCAGATACAGGATAACAAGCAAACATCCAAACGACTGCATGGATTTAGCCATAACATCGCATGTATCAGAGGGAAAGAAAAACTCGCAGAAGAAATGCAGTGTACAAATTATAACATTCAAGCATTTCTAGTGGAAATAAAGTTAATATAAAACAAGAATTACCAGCCACAGATGTCTTTTTGCTCTGCACTATTTCTCCATTCTTTTCATCTTCGTTCTTTTTCTTTCATGATATCATGTTCTGCAATCCAAGAGTGCACAAAAATGATGACAAATTACACTAGAAGAGGCCGGGGGGGGGAAGGAATCATTAGATTTTAACTACTTTAAAATTAAAGAATAATTATACACACACAGAAATGTCTAATATTCTTTCTTAATATATATAACTTCAAAAGTAGCCTTCTTTGTTTTAAATTCCAGCAATGTGCTACATTGTTACTAAAATCACGACTAAAGTCGATAGAAAAGCAAATTATTTTCCTAATACGACAGTGAGCACAGTAAGCGAAGGGGGATTTTAATGTATGGGTACAACATGAACAATGAAAGAAAAAAAAATTAGACAGTTATTACAGATACACAGAATAAAATGGATAATGATCTTCGAGAAGAGTAAATAATTTCAGCGCTGGTAAAAAGATGGCACCAAAAGACAATAAGCAGGTAATTTTAAATGACAAATAAACAAAATAAACTTTACTGTTAGCTTTGAAGCAGGTGTTATATATTAAACAGTCTTAATTCACACACAGAATTAGTGACATAACAGATCAAAAAAGAGTAATAATCAAACTCGCAATATATTAACATTAAAATAGCTATACATATATATATTTTTATAGATTTTTTTTTTAGAAAGGGCTCAAAAACACCATTCTAAAAACAGATTTCGAAGAACATCTTGGAAGCAAAAGTCATAAACCATAAAAGAAATATTTCATTCAGAATTTTAACGTAAGAACCGTTTCTATTTTTAAGTGCTTTACTTAGGTAAACTTATCCATGAGAGAGGAACGCTTAGTCCAATGTACAAGAAATTATCCTGAAATATTACGTCACTTTAATGAAATTATAGCAATATTTCACTCAGGGAAAGAACATATTGACTGGCCGCCCGGGTTCGAGCCCAGCTTTAATACAGCAAGCCAAAACACATCAAATGCCATTGAATGATACAGCATTTTGAAATGATGCAAAAAATTTAAATGCAATTTCCTGGAAGCACTTTTGTAATTACCTACATACTAAAATTTTGAGCAAAAATTAAAGAAAACTAAGATACACTTTTTCTGTAGAAGGAATCAAAGTCATATACTAATGTACGGATGCTCAACGTATTGTACTATAAAACCTAAACATAGGAATGAAATTTTGTCAGCTATGTGAGATGTCCAATAAAGAGAAATTCCGTAAATTGTAGAATACAACCTACGTCTGAAAACATATGAACGGTAAAACATAATTCAAATACTTTACTTTTAGCACTGAAGCAGGTATTCTACATTAAACTGTCTTAATTCATATACAGGATTAGTAATATAATAGCTCAAAATATTGTAAGAACAAAACACGCATTACATAAACATTAAAAAAAAGTCTATATACATTTATTAGTGTTAAGAGGGTTTATTCTGAAATATTGTAAAGTCACTTTCAATCAAATGATAGAAATTTTCACTCAGGGAAGGGACATTCTGTCTGGCTGCCTAGGTTCCATCCCAACTTTTGTTACAAAAGTTTCATAGAAGAAATTTAAAAATCCAGAAACGAAACTTATGAAGAAATTATTGAACATACCTTGTTCTATGATTTAGCCATTCTTACAGACATAATAACTAAATCTTAAACTTGAGGGGGTGGAGAGAACTAAAGTCTTTGAATTAAAGGTATTATAAATTCAGTTTAAATCAAATTAATTTTGTGAAAATAATACACAAATATAAGGAATATACATTTTTACCATAATGTAATGTACGTTTTGCCACTTTGAAAATCTCGAGAACTAAAGCGTGAAATATAAGAAAACTGAAACAAACATTTCGAAAATCTCATCGAGCTTAAGTTAGTTTCTAAATTAGATGTTTTGAGTGTATTTAAAATTAGGCCAACTACTTCACTCACTTCAAACCCATTACATAATACTAGTATTTAAGAAAAATGGTAAAAGATTGCAAATATGTTAAATAACAATGCTACTGATCTAGAAATGGAAGTAACTGATTTTCATCCTAATTAAGATCAAGAATATCACAAAATGCCATTTGAATAGTCCTAAATCAGAAAAATCATGACCTGTTAAACTTTTAGATCGATAAATTTCTGCTTTCGATTTACTAAAAAATGTGAAAGAAGATTTTCAACAACGAACTTGTTAAAAATCAATGTTCAGATACAGGATAACAAGCAAACATCCAAACGACTGCATGGATTTAGCCATAACATCGCATGTATCAGAGGGAAAGAAAAACTCGCAGAAGAAATGCAGTGTACAAATTATAACATTCAAGCATTTCTAGTGGAAATAAAGTTAATATAAAACAAGAATTACCAGCCACAGATGTCTTTTTGCTCTGCACTATTTCTCCATTCTTTTCATCTTCGTTCTTTTTCTTTCATGATATCATGTTCTGCAATCCAAGAGTGCACAAAAATGATGACAAATTACACTAGAAGAGGCCGGGGGGGGAAGGAATCATTAGATTTTAACTACTTTAAAATTAAAGAATAATTATACACACACAGAAATGTCTAATATTCTTTCTTAATATATATAACTTCAAAAGTAGCCTTCTTTGTTTTAAATTCCAGCAATGTGCTACATTGTTACTAAAATCACGACTAAAGTCGATAGAAAAGCAAATTATTTTCCTAATACGACAGAAGCACAGTAAGCGAAGGGGGATTTTAATGTATGGGTACAACATGAACAATGAAAGAAAAAAAAATTAGACAGTTATTACAGATACACAGAATAAAATGGATAATGATCTTCGAGAAGAGTAAATAATTTCAGCGCTGGTAAAAAGATGGCACCAAAAGACAATAAGCAGGTAATTTTAAATGACAAATAAACAAAATAAACTTTACTGTTAGCTTTGAAGCAGGTGTTATATATTAAACAGTCTTAATTCACACACAGAATTAGTGACATAACAGATCAAAAAAGAGTAATAATCAAACTCGCAATATATTAACATTAAAATAGCTATACATATATATATTTTTATAGATTTTTTTTTTTAGAAAGGGCTCAAAAACACCATTCTAAAAACAGATTTCGAAGAACATCTTGGAAGCAAAAGTCATAAACCATAAAAGAAATATTTCATTCAGAATTTTAACGTAAGAACCGTTTCTATTTTTAAGTTCTTTACTTAGGTAAACTTATCCATGAGAGAGGAACGCTTAGTCCAATGTACAAGAAATTATCCTGAAATATTACGTCACTTTAATGAAATTATAGCAATATTTCACTCAGGGAAAGAACATATTGACTGGCCGCCCGGGTTCGAGCCCAGCTTTAATACAGCAAGCCAAAACACATCAAATGCCATTGAATGATACAGCATTTTGAAATGATGCAAAAAATTTAAATGCAATTTCCTGGAAGCACTATTGTAATTACCTACATACTAAAATTTTGAGCAAAAATTAAAGAAAACTAAGATACACTTTTTCTGTAGAAGGAATCAAAGTCATATACTAATGTACGGATGCTCAACGTATTGTACTATAAAACCTAAACATAGGAATGAAATTTTGTCAGCTATGTGAGATGTCCAATAAAGAGAAATTCCGTAAATTGTAGAATACAACCTAAGTCTGAAAACATATGAACGGTAAAACATAATTCAAATACTTTACTTTTAGCACTGAAGCAGGTATTCTACATTAAACTGTCTTAATTCATATACAGGATTAGTAATATAATAGCTCAAAGTATTGTAAGAACAAAACACGCATTACATAAACATTAAAAAAAAAGTCTATATACATTTATTAGTGTTAAGAGGGTTTATTCTGAAATATTGTAAAGTCACTTTCAATCAAATGATAGAAATTTTCACTCAGGGAAGGGACATTCTGTCTGGCTGCCTAGGTTCCATCCCAACTTTTGTTACAAAAGTTTCATAGAAGAAATTTAAAAATCCAGAAACGAAACTTATGAAGAAATTATTGAACATACCTTGTTCTATGATTTAGCCATTCTTACAGACATAATAACTAAATCTTAAACTTGAGGGGGTGGAGAGAACTAAATTCTTTGAATTAAAGGTATTATAAATTCAGTTTAAATCAAATTAATTTTGTGAAAATAATACACAAATATAAGGAATATACATTTTTACCATAATGTAATGTACGTTTTGCCACTTTGAAAATCTCGAGAACTAAAGCGTGAAATATAAGAAAACTGAAACAAACATTTCGAAAATCTCATCGAGATTAAGTTAGTTTCTAAATTAGATGTTTTGAGTGTATTTAAAATTAGGCCAACTACTTCACTCACTTCAAACCCATTACATAATACTAGTATTTAAGAAAAATGGTAAAAGATTGCAAATATGTTAAATAACAATGCTACTGATCTAGAAATGGAAGTAACTGATTTTCATCCTAATTAAGATCAAGAATATCACAAAATGCCATTTGAATAGTCCTAAATCAGAAAAATCATGACCTGTTAAACTTTTAGATCGATAAATTTCTGCTTTCGATTTACTAAAAAATGTGAAAGAAGATTTTCAACAACGAACTTGTTAAAAATCAATGTTCAGATACAGGATAACAAGCAAACATCCAAACGACTGCATGGATTTAGCCATAACATCGCATGTATCAGAGGGAAAGAAAAACTCGCAGAAGAAATGCAGTGTACAAATTATAACATTCAAGCATTTCTAGTGGAAATAAAGTTAATATAAAACAAGAATTACCAGCCACAGATGTCTTTTTGCTCTGCACTATTTCTCCATTCTTTTCATCTTCGTTCTTTTTCTTTCATGATATCATGTTCTGCAATCCAAGAGTGCACAAAAATGATGACAAATTACACTAGAAGAGGCCGGGGGGGGAAGGAATCATTAGATTTTAACTACTTTAAAATTAAAGAATAATTATACACACACAGAAATGTCTAATATTCTTTCTTAATATATATAACTTCAAAAGTAGCCTTCTTTGTTTTAAATTCCAGCAATGTGCTACATTGTTACTAAAATCACGACTAAAGTCGATAGAAAAGCAAATTATTTTCCTAATACGACAGAAGCACAGTAAGCGAAGGGGGATTTTAATGTATGGGTACAACATGAACAATGAAAGAAAAAAAAATTAGACAGTTATTACAGATACACAGAATAAAATGGATAATGATCTTCGAGAAGAGTAAATAATTTCAGCGCTGGTAAAAAGATGGCACCAAAAGACAATAAGCAGGTAATTTTAAATGACAAATAAACAAAATAAACTTTACTGTTAGCTTTGAAGCAGGTGTTATATATTAAACAGTCTTAATTCACACACAGAATTAGTGACATAACAGATCAAAAAAGAGTAATAATCAAACTCGCAATATATTAACATTAAAATAGCTATACATATATATATTTTTATAGATTTTTTTTTTTAGAAAGGGCTCAAAAACACCATTCTAAAAACAGATTTCGAAGAACATCTTGGAAGCAAAAGTCATAAACCATAAAAGAAATATTTCATTCAGAATTTTAACGTAAGAACCGTTTCTATTTTTAAGTTCTTTACTTAGGTAAACTTATCCATGAGAGAGGAACGCTTAGTCCAATGTACAAGAAATTATCCTGAAATATTACGTCACTTTAATGAAATTATAGCAATATTTCACTCAGGGAAAGAACATATTGACTGGCCGCCCGGGTTCGAGCCCAGCTTTAATACAGCAAGCCAAAACACATCAAATGCCATTGAATGATACAGCATTTTGAAATGATGCAAAAAATTTAAATGCAATTTCCTGGAAGCACTATTGTAATTACCTACATACTAAAATTTTGAGCAAAAATTAAAGAAAACTAAGATACACTTTTTCTGTAGAAGGAATCAAAGTCATATACTAATGTACGGATGCTCAACGTATTGTACTATAAAACCTAAACATAGGAATGAAATTTTGTCAGCTATGTGAGATGTCCAATAAAGAGAAATTCCGTAAATTGTAGAATACAACCTAAGTCTGAAAACATATGAACGGTAAAACATAATTCAAATACTTTACTTTTAGCACTGAAGCAGGTATTCTACATTAAACTGTCTTAATTCATATACAGGATTAGTAATATAATAGCTCAAAGTATTGTAAGAACAAAACACGCATTACATAAACATTAAAAAAAAAGTCTATATACATTTATTAGTGTTAAGAGGGTTTATTCTGAAATATTGTAAAGTCACTTTCAATCAAATGATAGAAATTTTCACTCAGGGAAGGGACATTCTGTCTGGCTGCCTAGGTTCCATCCCAACTTTTGTTACAAAAGTTTCATAGAAGAAATTTAAAAATCCAGAAACGAAACTTATGAAGAAATTATTGAACATACCTTGTTCTATGATTTAGCCATTCTTACAGACATAATAACTAAATCTTAAACTTGAGGGGGTGGAGAGAACTAAATTCTTTGAATTAAAGGTATTATAAATTCAGTTTAAATCAAATTAATTTTGTGAAAATAATACACAAATATAAGGAATATACATTTTTACCATAATGTAATGTACGTTTTGCCACTTTGAAAATCTCGAGAACTAAAGCGTGAAATATAAGAAAACTGAAACAAACATTTCGAAAATCTCATCGAGATTAAGTTAGTTTCTAAATTAGATGTTTTGAGTGTATTTAAAATTAGGCCAACTACTTCACTCACTTCAAACCCATTACATAATACTAGTATTTAAGAAAAATGGTAAAAGATTGCAAATATGTTAAATAACAATGCTACTGATCTAGAAATGGAAGTAACTGATTTTCATCCTAATTAAGATCAAGAATATCACAAAATGCCATTTGAATAGTCCTAAATCAGAAAAATCATGACCTGTTAAACTTTTAGATCGATAAATTTCTGCTTTCGATTTACTAAAAAATGTGAAAGAAGATTTTCAACAACGAACTTGTTAAAAATCAATGTTCAGATACAGGATAACAAGCAAACATCCAAACGACTGCATGGATTTAGCCATAACATCGCATGTATCAGAGGGAAAGAAAAACTCGCAGAAGAAATGCAGTGTACAAATTATAACATTCAAGCATTTCTAGTGGAAATAAAGTTAATATAAAACAAGAATTACCAGCCACAGATGTCTTTTTGCTCTGCACTATTTCTCCATTCTTTTCATCTTCGTTCTTTTTCTTTCATGATATCATGTTCTGCAATCCAAGAGTGCACAAAAATGATGACAAATTACACTAGAAGAGGCCGGGGGGGGAAGGAATCATTAGATTTTAACTACTTTAAAATTAAAGAATAATTATACACACACAGAAATGTCTAATATTCTTTCTTAATATATATAACTTCAAAAGTAGCCTTCTTTGTTTTAAATTCCAGCAATGTGCTACATTGTTACTAAAATCACGACTAAAGTCGATAGAAAAGCAAATTATTTTCCTAATACGACAGAAGCACAGTAAGCGAAGGGGGATTTTAATGTATGGGTACAGCATGAACAATGAAAGAAAAAAAATTAGACAGTTATTACAGATACACAGAATAAAAGGGATAATGATCTTCGAGAAGAGTAAATAATTTCAGCGCTGGTAAAAAGATGGCACCAAAAGACAATAAGCAGGTAATTTTAAATGACAAATAAACAAAATAAACTTTACTGTTAGCTTTGAAGCAGGTGTTATATATTAAACAGTCTTAATTCACACACAGAATTAGTGACATAACAGATCAAAAAAGAGTAATAATCAAACTTGCAATATATTAACATTAAAATAGCTATACATATATATATTTTTATAGATTTCTTTTTTAGAAAGGGCTCAAAAACACCATTCTAAAAACAGATTTCGAAGAACATCTTGGAAGCAAAAGTCATAAACCATAAAAGAAATATTTCATTCAGAATTTTAACGTAAGAACCGTTTCTATTTTTAAGTTCTTTACTTAGGTAAACTTATCCATGAGAGAGGAACGCTTAGTCCAATGTACAAGAAATTATCCTGAAATATTACGTCACTTTAATGAAATTATAGCAATATTTCACTCAGGGAAAGAACATATTGACTGGCTGCCCGGGTTCGCGCCCAGCTTTAATACAGCAAGCCAAAACACATCGAATGCCATTGAATGATACAGCATTTTGAAATGATGCAAAAAATTTAAATGCAATTTCCTGGAAGCACTATTGTAATTACCTACATACTAAAATTTTGAGCAAAAATTAAAGAAAACTAAGATACACTTTTTCTTTAGAAGGAATCAAAGTCATATACTAATGTACGGATGCTCAACGTATTGTACTATAAAACCTAAACATAGGAATGAAATTTTGTCAGCTATGTGAGATGTCCAATAAAGAGAAATTCCGTAAATTGTAGAATACAACCTACGTCTGAAAACATATGAACGGTAAAACATAATTCAAATACTTTACTTTTAGCACTGAAGCAGGTATTCTACATTAAACTGTCTTAATTCATATACAGGATTAGTAATATAATAGCTCAAAGTATTGTAAGAACAAAACACGCATTACATAAACATTAAAAAAAAAGTCTATATACATTTATTAGTGTTAAGAGGGTTTATTCTGAAATATTGTAAAGTCACTTTCAATCAAATGATAGAAATTTTCACTCAGGGAAGGGACATTCTGTCTGGCTGCCTAGGTTCCATCCCAACTTTTGTTACAAAAGTTTCATAGAAGAAATTTAAAAATCCAGAAACGAAACTTATGAAGAAATTATTGAACATACCTTGTTCTATGATTTAGCCATTCTTACAGACATAATAACTAAATCTTAAACTTGAGGGGGTGGAGAGAACTAAAGTCTTTGAATTAAAGGTATTATAAATTCAGTTTAAATCAAATTAATTTTGTGAAAATAATACACAAATATAAGGAATATACATTTTTACCATGTACGTTTTGCCACTTTGAAAATCTCGAGAACTAAAGCGTGAAATATAAGAAAACTGAAACAAACATTTCGAAAATCTCATCGAGATTAAGTTAGTTTCTAAATTAGATGTTTTGAGTGTATTTAAAATTAGGCCAACTACTTCACTCACTTCAAACCCATTACATAATACTAGTATTTAAGAAAAATGGTAAAAGATTGCAAATATGTTAAATAACAATGCTACTGATCTAGAAATGGAAGTAACTGATTTTCATCCTAATTAAGATCAAGAATATCACAAAATGCCATTTGAATAGTCCTAGATCAGAAAAATCATAACCTGTTAAACTTTTAGAATGATAAATTTCTGCTTTCGATTTACTAAAAAATGTGAAAGAGGATTTTCAACAACGAACTTTTTAAAAATCAATGTTCAGATACAGGATAACAAGCAAATATCCAAACGACTGCATGGATTTAGCCATAACATCGCATGTATCAGAGGGAAAGAAAAACTCGCAGAAGAAATGCAGTGTACAAATTATAACATTCAAGCATTTCTAGTGGAAATAAAGTTAATATAAAACAAGAATTACCAGCCACAGATGTCTCTTTGCTCTGCACTATTTCTCCATTCTTTTCATCTTCGTTCTTTTTCTTTCATGATATCATGTTCTGCAATCCAAGAGTGCACAAAAATGATGACAAATTACACTAGAAGAGGCCAAGGGGGGGGAAGGAATCATTAGATTTTAACTACTTTAAAATTAAAGAATAATTATACACACACAGAAATATCTAATATTCTTTCTTAATATATATAACTTCAAAAGTAGCCTTCTTTGTTTTAAATTCCAGCAATGTGCTACATTGTTACTAAAATCACGACTAAAGTCGATAGAAAAGCAAATTATTTTCCTAATACGACAGAAGCACAGTAAGCGAAGGGGGATTTTAATGTATGGGTACAGCATGAACAATGAAAGAAAAAAAATTAGACAGTTATTACAGATACACAGAATAAAAGGGATAATGATCTTCGAGAAGAGTAAATAATTCCAGCGCTGGTAAAAAGATCGCACCAAAAGACAATAAGCAGGTAATTTTAAATGACAAATAAACAAAATAAACTTTACTGTTAGCTTTGAAGCAGGTGTTATATATTAAACAGTCTTAATTCACACACAGATTTAGTGACATAACAGATCAAAAAAGAGTAATAATCAAACTTGCAATATATTAACATTAAAATAGCTATACATATATATATTTTTATAGATTTTTTTTTTTAGAAAGGGCTCAAAAATACCATTCTAAAAACAGATTTCGAAGAACATCTTGGAAGCAAAAGTCATAAACCATAAAAGAAATATTTCATTCAGAATTTTAACGTAAGAACCGTTTCTATTTTTAAGTTCTTTACTTAGGTAAACTTATCCATGAGAGAGGAACGCTTAGTCCAATGTACAAGAAATTATCCTGAAATATTACGTCACTTTAATGAAATTATAGCAATATTTCACTCAGGGAAAGAACATATTGACTGGCTGCCCGGGTTCGCGCCCAGCTTTAATACAGCAAGCCAAAACACATCAAATGCCATTGAATGATACAGCATTTTGAAATGATGCAAAAAATTTAAATGCAATTTCCTGGAAGCACTATTGTAATTACCTACATACTAAAATTTTGAGCAAAAATTAAAGAAAACTAAGATACACTTTTTCTTTAGAAGGAATCAAAGTCATATACTAATGTACGGATGCTCAACGTATTGTACTATAAAACCTAAACATAGGAATGAAATTTTGTCAGCTATGTGAGATGTCCAATAAAGAGAAATTCCGTAAATTGTAGAATACAACCTACGTCTGAAAACATATGAACGGTAAAACATAATTCAAATACTTTACTTTTAGCACTGAAGCAGGTATTCTACATTAAACTGTCTTAATTCATATACAGGATTAGTAATATAATAGCTCAAAATATTGTAAGAACAAAACACGCATTACATAAACATTAAAAAGAAAAGTCTATATACATTTATTAGTGTTAAGAGGGTTTATTCTGAAATATTGTAAAGTCACTTTCAATCAAATGATAGAAATTTTCACTCAGGGAAGGGACATTCTGTCTGGCTGCCTAGGTTCCATCCCAACTTTTGTTACAAAAGTTTCATAGAAGAAATTTAAAAATCCAGAAACGAAACTTATGAAGAAATTATTGAACATACCTTGTTCTATGATTTAGCCATTCTTACAGACATAATAACTAAATCCTAAACTTGAGGGGGTGGAGAGAACTAAAGTCTTTGAATTAAAGGTATTATAAATTCATTTTAAATCAAATTAATTTTGTGAAAATAATACGCAAATATAAGGAATATACATTTTTACCATAATGTAATCTACGTTTTGCCACTTTGAAAATCTCGAGAACTAAAGCGTGAAATATTAGAAAACTGAAACAAACATTTCGAAAATCTCATCGAGCTTAAGTTAGTTTCTAAATTAGATGTTTTGAGTGTATTTAAAATTAGGCCAACTACTTCATTCACTTCAAACCCATTACATAATACTAGTATTTAAGAAAAATGGTAAAAGATTGCAAATATGTTAAATAACAATGCTACTGATCTAGAAATGGAAGTAACTGATTTTCATCCTAATTAAGATCAAGAATATCACAAAATGCCATTTGAATAGTCCTAAATCAGAAAAATCATGACCTGTTAAACTTTTAGATCGATAAATTTCTGCTTTCGATTTACTAAAAAATGTGAAAGAAGATTTTCAACAACGAACTTGTTAAAAATCAATGTTCAGATACAGGATAACAAGCAAACATCCAAACGACTGCATGGATTTAGCCATAACATCGCATGTATCAGAGGGAAAGAAAAACTCGCAGAAGAAATGCAGTGTACAAATTATAACATTCAAGCATTTCTAGTGGAAATAAAGTTAATATAAAACAAGAATTACCAGCCACAGATGTCTTTTTGCTCTGCACTATTTCTCCATTCTTTTCATCTTCGTTCTTTTTCTTTCATGATATCATGTTCTGCAATCCAAGAGTGCACAAAAATGATGACAAATTACACTAGAAGAGGCCGGGGGGGGAAGGAATCATTAGATTTTAACTACTTTAAAATTAAAGAATAATTATACACACACAGAAATGTCTAATATTCTTTCTTAATATATATAACTTCAAAAGTAGCCTTCTTTGTTTTAAATTCCAGCAATGTGCTACATTGTTACTAAAATCACGACTAAAGTCGATAGAAAAGCAAATTATTTTCCTAATACGACAGAAGCACAGTAAGCGAAGGGGGATTTTAATGTATGGGTACAACATGAACAATGAAAGAAAAAAAAATTAGACAGTTATTACAGATACACAGAATAAAATGGATAATGATCTTCGAGAAGAGTAAATAATTTCAGCGCTGGTAAAAAGATGGCACCAAAAGACAATAAGCAGGTAATTTTAAATGACAAATAAACAAAATAAACTTTACTGTTAGCTTTGAAGCAGGTGTTATATATTAAACAGTCTTAATTCACACACAGAATTAGTGACATAACAGATCAAAAAAGAGTAATAATCAAACTCGCAATATATTAACATTAAAATAGCTATACATATATATATTTTTATAGATTTTTTTTTTTAGAAAGGGCTCAAAAACACCATTCTAAAAACAGATTTCGAAGAACATCTTGGAAGCAAAAGTCATAAACCATAAAAGAAATATTTCATTCAGAATTTTAACGTAAGAACCGTTTCTATTTTTAAGTTCTTTACTTAGGTAAACTTATCCATGAGAGAGGAACGCTTAGTCCAATGTACAAGAAATTATCCTGAAATATTACGTCACTTTAATGAAATTATAGCAATATTTCACTCAGGGAAAGAACATATTGACTGGCCGCCCGGGTTCGAGCCCAGCTTTAATACAGCAAGCCAAAACACATCAAATGCCATTGAATGATACAGCATTTTGAAATGATGCAAAAAATTTAAATGCAATTTCCTGGAAGCACTATTGTAATTACCTACATACTAAAATTTTGAGCAAAAATTAAAGAAAACTAAGATACACTTTTTCTGTAGAAGGAATCAAAGTCATATACTAATGTACGGATGCTCAACGTATTGTACTATAAAACCTAAACATAGGAATGAAATTTTGTCAGCTATGTGAGATGTCCAATAAAGAGAAATTCCGTAAATTGTAGAATACAACCTAAGTCTGAAAACATATGAACGGTAAAACATAATTCAAATACTTTACTTTTAGCACTGAAGCAGGTATTCTACATTAAACTGTCTTAATTCATATACAGGATTAGTAATATAATAGCTCAAAGTATTGTAAGAACAAAACACGCATTACATAAACATTAAAAAAAAAGTCTATATACATTTATTAGTGTTAAGAGGGTTTATTCTGAAATATTGTAAAGTCACTTTCAATCAAATGATAGAAATTTTCACTCAGGGAAGGGACATTCTGTCTGGCTGCCTAGGTTCCATCCCAACTTTTGTTACAAAAGTTTCATAGAAGAAATTTAAAAATCCAGAAACGAAACTTATGAAGAAATTATTGAACATACCTTGTTCTATGATTTAGCCATTCTTACAGACATAATAACTAAATCTTAAACTTGAGGGGGTGGAGAGAACTAAATTCTTTGAATTAAAGGTATTATAAATTCAGTTTAAATCAAATTAATTTTGTGAAAATAATACACAAATATAAGGAATATACATTTTTACCATAATGTAATGTACGTTTTGCCACTTTGAAAATCTCGAGAACTAAAGCGTGAAATATAAGAAAACTGAAACAAACATTTCGAAAATCTCATCGAGATTAAGTTAGTTTCTAAATTAGATGTTTTGAGTGTATTTAAAATTAGGCCAACTACTTCACTCACTTCAAACCCATTACATAATACTAGTATTTAAGAAAAATGGTAAAAGATTGCAAATATGTTAAATAACAATGCTACTGATCTAGAAATGGAAGTAACTGATTTTCATCCTAATTAAGATCAAGAATATCACAAAATGCCATTTGAATAGTCCTAAATCAGAAAAATCATGACCTGTTAAACTTTTAGATCGATAAATTTCTGCTTTCGATTTACTAAAAAATGTGAAAGAAGATTTTCAACAACGAACTTGTTAAAAATCAATGTTCAGATACAGGATAACAAGCAAACATCCAAACGACTGCATGGATTTAGCCATAACATCGCATGTATCAGAGGGAAAGAAAAACTCGCAGAAGAAATGCAGTGTACAAATTATAACATTCAAGCATTTCTAGTGGAAATAAAGTTAATATAAAACAAGAATTACCAGCCACAGATGTCTTTTTGCTCTGCACTATTTCTCCATTCTTTTCATCTTCGTTCTTTTTCTTTCATGATATCATGTTCTGCAATCCAAGAGTGCACAAAAATGATGACAAATTACACTAGAAGAGGCCGGGGGGGGAAGGAATCATTAGATTTTAACTACTTTAAAATTAAAGAATAATTATACACACACAGAAATGTCTAATATTCTTTCTTAATATATATAACTTCAAAAGTAGCCTTCTTTGTTTTAAATTCCAGCAATGTGCTACATTGTTACTAAAATCACGACTAAAGTCGATAGAAAAGCAAATTATTTTCCTAATACGACAGAAGCACAGTAAGCGAAGGGGGATTTTAATGTATGGGTACAACATGAACAATGAAAGAAAAAAAAATTAGACAGTTATTACAGATACACAGAATAAAATGGATAATGATCTTCGAGAAGAGTAAATAATTTCAGCGCTGGTAAAAAGATGGCACCAAAAGACAATAAGCAGGTAATTTTAAATGACAAATAAACAAAATAAACTTTACTGTTAGCTTTGAAGCAGGTGTTATATATTAAACAGTCTTAATTCACACACAGAATTAGTGACATAACAGATCAAAAAAGAGTAATAATCAAACTCGCAATATATTAACATTAAAATAGCTATACATATATATATTTTTATAGATTTTTTTTTTTAGAAAGGGCTCAAAAACACCATTCTAAAAACAGATTTCGAAGAACATCTTGGAAGCAAAAGTCATAAACCATAAAAGAAATATTTCATTCAGAATTTTAACGTAAGAACCGTTTCTATTTTTAAGTTCTTTACTTAGGTAAACTTATCCATGAGAGAGGAACGCTTAGTCCAATGTACAAGAAATTATCCTGAAATATTACGTCACTTTAATGAAATTATAGCAATATTTCACTCAGGGAAAGAACATATTGACTGGCCGCCCGGGTTCGAGCCCAGCTTTAATACAGCAAGCCAAAACACATCAAATGCCATTGAATGATACAGCATTTTGAAATGATGCAAAAAATTTAAATGCAATTTCCTGGAAGCACTATTGTAATTACCTACATACTAAAATTTTGAGCAAAAATTAAAGAAAACTAAGATACACTTTTTCTGTAGAAGGAATCAAAGTCATATACTAATGTACGGATGCTCAACGTATTGTACTATAAAACCTAAACATAGGAATGAAATTTTGTCAGCTATGTGAGATGTCCAATAAAGAGAAATTCCGTAAATTGTAGAATACAACCTAAGTCTGAAAACATATGAACGGTAAAACATAATTCAAATACTTTACTTTTAGCACTGAAGCAGGTATTCTACATTAAACTGTCTTAATTCATATACAGGATTAGTAATATAATAGCTCAAAGTATTGTAAGAACAAAACACGCATTACATAAACATTAAAAAAAAAGTCTATATACATTTATTAGTGTTAAGAGGGTTTATTCTGAAATATTGTAAAGTCACTTTCAATCAAATGATAGAAATTTTCACTCAGGGAAGGGACATTCTGTCTGGCTGCCTAGGTTCCATCCCAACTTTTGTTACAAAAGTTTCATAGAAGAAATTTAAAAATCCAGAAACGAAACTTATGAAGAAATTATTGAACATACCTTGTTCTATGATTTAGCCATTCTTACAGACATAATAACTAAATCTTAAACTTGAGGGGGTGGAGAGAACTAAATTCTTTGAATTAAAGGTATTATAAATTCAGTTTAAATCAAATTAATTTTGTGAAAATAATACACAAATATAAGGAATATACATTTTTACCATAATGTAATGTACGTTTTGCCACTTTGAAAATCTCGAGAACTAAAGCGTGAAATATAAGAAAACTGAAACAAACATTTCGAAAATCTCATCGAGATTAAGTTAGTTTCTAAATTAGATGTTTTGAGTGTATTTAAAATTAGGCCAACTACTTCACTCACTTCAAACCCATTACATAATACTAGTATTTAAGAAAAATGGTAAAAGATTGCAAATATGTTAAATAACAATGCTACTGATCTAGAAATGGAAGTAACTGATTTTCATCCTAATTAAGATCAAGAATATCACAAAATGCCATTTGAATAGTCCTAAATCAGAAAAATCATGACCTGTTAAACTTTTAGATCGATAAATTTCTGCTTTCGATTTACTAAAAAATGTGAAAGAAGATTTTCAACAACGAACTTGTTAAAAATCAATGTTCAGATACAGGATAACAAGCAAACATCCAAACGACTGCATGGATTTAGCCATAACATCGCATGTATCAGAGGGAAAGAAAAACTCGCAGAAGAAATGCAGTGTACAAATTATAACATTCAAGCATTTCTAGTGGAAATAAAGTTAATATAAAACAAGAATTACCAGCCACAGATGTCTTTTTGCTCTGCACTATTTCTCCATTCTCTTCATCTTCGTTCTTTTTCTTTCATGATATCATGTTCTGCAATCCAAGAGTGCACAAAAATGATGACAAATTACACTAGAAGAGGCCGGGGGGGGAAGGAATCATTAGATTTTAACTACTTTAAAATTAAAGAATAATTATACACACACAGAAATGTCTAATATTCTTTCTTAATATATATAACTTCAAAAGTAGCCTTCTTTGTTTTAAATTCCAGCAATGTGCTACATTGTTACTAAAATCACGACTAAAGTCGATAGAAAAGCAAATTATTTTCCTAATACGACAGAAGCACAGTAAGCGAAGGGGGATTTTAATGTATGGGTACAGCATGAACAATGAAAGAAAAAAAATTAGACAGTTATTACAGATACACAGAATAAAAGGGATAATGATCTTCGAGAAGAGTAAATAATTTCAGCGCTGGTAAAAAGATGGCACCAAAAGACAATAAGCAGGTAATTTTAAATGACAAATAAACAAAATAAACTTTACTGTTAGCTTTGAAGCAGGTGTTATATATTAAACAGTCTTAATTCACACACAGAATTAGTGACATAACAGATCAAAAAAGAGTAATAATCAAACTTGCAATATATTAACATTAAAATAGCTATACATATATATATTTTTATAGATTTCTTTTTTAGAAAGGGCTCAAAAACACCATTCTAAAAACAGATTTCGAAGAACATCTTGGAAGCAAAAGTCATAAACCATAAAAGAAATATTTCATTCAGAATTTTAACGTAAGAACCGTTTCTATTTTTAAGTTCTTTACTTAGGTAAACTTATCCATGAGAGAGGAACGCTTAGTCCAATGTACAAGAAATTATCCTGAAATATTACGTCACTTTAATGAAATTATAGCAATATTTCACTCAGGGAAAGAACATATTGACTGGCTGCCCGGGTTCGCGCCCAGCTTTAATACAGCAAGCCAAAACACATCGAATGCCATTGAATGATACAGCATTTTGAAATGATGCAAAAAATTTAAATGCAATTTCCTGGAAGCACTATTGTAATTACCTACATACTAAAATTTTGAGCAAAAATTAAAGAAAACTAAGATACACTTTTTCTTTAGAAGGAATCAAAGTCATATACTAATGTACGGATGCTCAACGTATTGTACTATAAAACCTAAACATAGGAATGAAATTTTGTCAGCTATGTGAGATGTCCAATAAAGAGAAATTCCGTAAATTGTAGAATACAACCTACGTCTGAAAACATATGAACGGTAAAACATAATTCAAATACTTTACTTTTAGCACTGAAGCAGGTATTCTACATTAAACTGTCTTAATTCATATACAGGATTAGTAATATAATAGCTCAAAGTATTGTAAGAACAAAACACGCATTACATAAACATTAAAAAAAAAGTCTATATACATTTATTAGTGTTAAGAGGGTTTATTCTGAAATATTGTAAAGTCACTTTCAATCAAATGATAGAAATTTTCACTCAGGGAAGGGACATTCTGTCTGGCTGCCTAGGTTCCATCCCAACTTTTGTTACAAAAGTTTCATAGAAGAAATTTAAAAATCCAGAAACGAAACTTATGAAGAAATTATTGAACATACCTTGTTCTATGATTTAGCCATTCTTACAGACATAATAACTAAATCTTAAACTTGAGGGGGTGGAGAGAACTAAAGTCTTTGAATTAAAGGTATTATAAATTCAGTTTAAATCAAATTAATTTTGTGAAAATAATACACAAATATAAGGAATATACATTTTTACCATGTACGTTTTGCCACTTTGAAAATCTCGAGAACTAAAGCGTGAAATATAAGAAAACTGAAACAAACATTTCGAAAATCTCATCGAGATTAAGTTAGTTTCTAAATTAGATGTTTTGAGTGTATTTAAAATTAGGCCAACTACTTCACTCACTTCAAACCCATTACATAATACTAGTATTTAAGAAAAATGGTAAAAGATTGCAAATATGTTAAATAACAATGCTACTGATCTAGAAATGGAAGTAACTGATTTTCATCCTAATTAAGATCAAGAATATCACAAAATGCCATTTGAATAGTCCTAGATCAGAAAAATCATAACCTGTTAAACTTTTAGAATGATAAATTTCTGCTTTCGATTTACTAAAAAATGTGAAAGAGGATTTTCAACAACGAACTTTTTAAAAATCAATGTTCAGATACAGGATAACAAGCAAATATCCAAACGACTGCATGGATTTAGCCATAACATCGCATGTATCAGAGGGAAAGAAAAACTCGCAGAAGAAATGCAGTGTACAAATTATAACATTCAAGCATTTCTAGTGGAAATAAAGTTAATATAAAACAAGAATTACCAGCCACAGATGTCTCTTTGCTCTGCACTATTTCTCCATTCTTTTCATCTTCGTTCTTTTTCTTTCATGATATCATGTTCTGCAATCCAAGAGTGCACAAAAATGATGACAAATTACACTAGAAGAGGCCAAGGGGGGGGAAGGAAACATTAGATTTTAACTACTTTAAAATTAAAGAATAATTATACACACACAGAAATATCTAATATTCTTTCTTAATATATATAACTTCAAAAGTAGCCTTCTTTGTTTTAAATTCCAGCAATGTGCTACATTGTTACTAAAATCACGACTAAAGTCGATAGAAAAGCAAATTATTTTCCTAATACGACAGAAGCACAGTAAGCGAAGGGGGATTTTAATGTATGGGTACAGCATGAACAATGAAAGAAAAAAAATTAGACAGTTATTACAGATACACAGAATAAAAGGGATAATGATCTTCGAGAAGAGTAAATAATTCCAGCGCTGGTAAAAAGATCGCACCAAAAGACAATAAGCAGGTAATTTTAAATGACAAATAAACAAAATAAACTTTACTGTTAGCTTTGAAGCAGGTGTTATATATTAAACAGTCTTAATTCACACACAGATTTAGTGACATAACAGATCAAAAAAGAGTAATAATCAAACTTGCAATATATTAACATTAAAATAGCTATACATATATATATTTTTATAGATTTTTTTTTTTAGAAAGGGCTCAAAAATACCATTCTAAAAACAGATTTCGAAGAACATCTTGGAAGCAAAAGTCATAAACCATAAAAGAAATATTTCATTCAGAATTTTAACGTAAGAACCGTTTCTATTTTTAAGTTCTTTACTTAGGTAAACTTATCCATGAGAGAGGAACGCTTAGTCCAATGTACAAGAAATTATCCTGAAATATTACGTCACTTTAATGAAATTATAGCAATATTTCACTCAGGGAAAGAACATATTGACTGGCTGCCCGGGTTCGCGCCCAGCTTTAATACAGCAAGCCAAAACACATCAAATGCCATTGAATGATACAGCATTTTGAAATGATGCAAAAAATTTAAATGCAATTTCCTGGAAGCACTATTGTAATTACCTACATACTAAAATTTTGAGCAAAAATTAAAGAAAACTAAGATACACTTTTTCTTTAGAAGGAATCAAAGTCATATACTAATGTACGGATGCTCAACGTATTGTACTATAAAACCTAAACATAGGAATGAAATTTTGTCAGCTATGTGAGATGTCCAATAAAGAGAAATTCCGTAAATTGTAGAATACAACCTACGTCTGAAAACATATGAACGGTAAAACATAATTCAAATACTTTACTTTTAGCACTGAAGCAGGTATTCTACATTAAACTGTCTTAATTCATATACAGGATTAGTAATATAATAGCTCAAAATATTGTAAGAACAAAACACGCATTACATAAACATTAAAAAAAAAGTCTATATACATTTATTAGTGTTAAGAGGGTTTATTCTGAAATATTGTAAAGTCACT
Source organism: Stegodyphus dumicola (assembly GCF_044657685.1). Taxonomy (NCBI): domain Eukaryota; kingdom Metazoa; phylum Arthropoda; class Arachnida; order Araneae; family Eresidae; genus Stegodyphus; species Stegodyphus dumicola. The sequence goes on from NC_140781.1 coordinate 205,718,529, forward strand.
TTCAATCAAATGATAGAAATTTTCACTCAGGGAAGGGACATTCTGTCTGGCTGCCTAGGTTCCATCCCAACTTTTGTTACAAAAGTTTCATAGAAGAAATTTAAAAATCCAGAAACGAAACTTATGAAGAAATTATTGAACATACCTTGTTCTATGATTTAGCCATTCTTACAGACATAATAACTAAATCCTAAACTTGAGGGGGTGGAGAGAACTAAAGTCTTTGAATTAAAGGTATTATAAATTCATTTTAAATCAAATTAATTTTGTGAAAATAATACGCAAATATAAGGAATATACATTTTTACCATAATGTAATCTACGTTTTGCCACTTTGAAAATCTCGAGAACTAAAGCGTGAAATATTAGAAAACTGAAACAAACATTTCGAAAATCTCATCGAGCTTAAGTTAGTTTCTAAATTAGATGTTTTGAGTGTATTTAAAATTAGGCCAACTACTTCATTCACTTCAAACCCATTACATAATACTAGTATTTAAGAAAAATGGTAAAAGATTGCAAATATGTTAAATAACAATGCTACTGATCTAGAAATGGAAGTAACTGATTTTCATCCTAATTAAGATCAAGAATATCACAAAATGCCATTTGAATAGTCCTAGATCAGAAAAATCATGACCTGTTAAACTTTTAGAATGATAAATTTCTGCTTTCGATTTACTAAAAAATGTGAAAGAGGATTTTCAACAACGAACTTGTTAAAAATCAATGTTCAGATACAGGATAACAAGCAAATATCCAAACGACTGCATGGATTTAGCCATAACATCGCATGTATCAGAGGGAAAGAAAAACTCGCAGAAGAAATGCAGTGTACAAATTATAACATTCAAGCATTTCTAGTGGAAATAAAGTTAATATAAAACAAGAATTACCAGCCACAGATGTCTCTTTGCTCTGCACTATTTCTCCATTCTTTTCATCTTCGTTCTTTTTCTTTCATGATATCATGTTCTGCAATCCAAGAGTGCACAAAAATGATGACAAATTACACTAGAAGAGGCCAAGGGGGGGGGAAGGAATCATTAGATTTTAACTACTTTAAAATTAAAGAATAATTATACACACACAGAAATATCTAATATTCTTTCTTAATATATATAACTTCAAAAGTAGCCTTCTTTGTTTTAAATTCCAGCAATGTGCTACATTGTTACTAAAATCACGACTAAAGTCGATAGAAAAGCAAATTATTTTCCTAATACGACAGAAGCACAGTAAGCGAAGGGGGATTTTAATGTATGGGTACAGCATGAACAATGAAAGAAAAAAAATTAGACAGTTATTACAGATACACAGAATAAAAGGGATAATGATCTTCGAGAAGAGTAAATAATTCCAGCGCTGGTAAAAAGATCGCACCAAAAGACAATAAGCAGGTAATTTTAAATGACAAATAAACAAAATAAACTTTACTGTTAGCTTTGAAGCAGGTGTTATATATTAAACAGTCTTAATTCACACACAGAATTAGTGACATAACAGATCAAAAAAGAGTAATAATCAAACTTGCAATATATTAACATTAAAATAGCTATACATATATATATTTTTATAGATTTTTTTTTTTTAGAAAGGGCTCAAAAACACCATTCTAAAAACAGATTTCGAAGAACATCTTGGAAGCAAAAGTCATAAACCATAAAAGAAATATTTCATTCAGAATTTTAACGTAAGAACCGTTTCTATTTTTAAGTTCTTTACTTAGGTAAACTTATCCATGAGAGAGGAACGCTTAGTCCAATCCTAAACTAAATCCTAAACTTGAGGGGGTGGAGAGAACTAAAGTCTTTGAATTAAAGGTATTATAAATTCATTTTAAATCAAATTAATTTTGTGAAAATAATACGCAAATATAAGGAATATACATTTTTACCATAATGTAATCTACGTTTTGCCACTTTGAAAATCTCGAGAACTAAAGCGTGAAATATTAGAAAACTGAAACAAACATTTCGAAAATCTCATCGAGCTTAAGTTAGTTTCTAAATTAGATGTTTTGAGTGTATTTAAAATTAGGCCAACTACTTCATTCACTTCAAACCCATTACATAATACTAGTATTTAAGAAAAATGGTAAAAGATTGCAAATATGTTAAATAACAATGCTACTGATCTAGAAATGGAAGTAACTGATTTTCATCCTAATTAAGATCAAGAATATCACAAAATGCCATTTGAATAGTCCTAGATCAGAAAAATCATGACCTGTTAAACTTTTAGAATGATAAATTTCTGCTTTCGATTTACTAGGACATGAGGACAGGACATGAGGAAGCCACTTGCCCAGTTCCCATATTATTTCAAGTCTATAAAGATATGGTCGAATGGTTTCGTCAGATACTACAAACCTGTATTCAAGTTCCTGGGCATTTTTAATTGGCATTCTGCTTGATTTCCTCCTCCAGCTGGACTTTACCGAAGGCGAATGGACGACCAGCGCAAAATTTGTCTTCAAGACTCTCGTCTCCGGATGAAAATCAACTGAATCCCTTTTGAGCAGTCTATTCTCTCACTGATGTCTCTCCAAGCACACAGCATATTCTTTTAACGGCCTTTGCAGCTTTATTTCCTAATTTGTACTTGTAAAGCAAAATAGGCTTCAAAATCTCCTTTCCCACCGACGTATTTTTTCGAAGACTGAAATACCTACAAAACCGATAGCGAAACGTTCGATACACTGAATCTCTACTAAATAAGATTTGAAAGGAATATAAACGTATGACGTCATCAGAATCAGTTTGATCACACTAAGCACCGCAAGTAACTGTTCTTAAAAACCGCACGAACTTTCTTAGTTACTTGCTATAATTTGTAAATAGTATGTAAACAAAAACATTAAGTTCCTTCACTTACATTCAATAAGCACTTATTTTTCCTATTCAAAAGGCAATGCAGTTGTCTGGATTAGTTGTCATATTAAATTCGAATGTTATAACTTTATATTTCTCTAGAAATGTTACACATGAAATAATTTATTTATAAATTATTGATAGTGTGTTTTTCTTATTCATTTGTTTTTCCTTCAGTTACAAGTTCTACATTCCAAGAATTTAAAATAAAAACTGAAAATTGAGATCTCTTATCATTTTGCTAAAACTGCCCATCTGTTAAGAGATTCAGTTTTAGTTTATATTTAAATACGTTAAAGGATTAGGCAATATTTTTATTAGTTAATTCAGACATCCATGTCCAGATTTTTACTGTATTTCGGGAAATAATCCCACAAAATAATATATATAATTATTCTAGCAATAGTTTTTATTTTATTCGATATCTAATATACGTATAAAACTATTTATAATTTAACGAAAGCAGTATAAATAATTCATGGCTATAAACGGACAATAACTTAACTGTTAAAAATTTTTTTAAATAAGTACTATTCTATAATTTGAGTCCTAGATTTTAAGTTTATAAATTTTCACACCCAATGATTGGCTTCTCAATCTTTTCTATGAATAAACATTAAAAAATTTTAAATCTAGATCGTTGCATGACGGTAGGAAGAAAAATCTATTGAGATGATCTAGTTATTAATTTTCAAATATAAAACTCAGAACTTACGTAGAAATAAATTATATTAAATTGTATTTTACTTGATGTAAATTTTTCACTCTAAACTCATAGCACGTTCGGAACTTGAATATTAACGCAACCACCTTGGCGCAATTTGGAGATTTTTTTTACACATAAGAAAGTAACACACATGGGGTGAAAGTTCGTGGTTTTCACACCTTATTTATAGAAAAATTCGAAAAAAATCCATAATGATCATAAATCGGTAAACATTATCAATGTATACATTATCATTATCTTCTACATTACATTATCTTTGAGATACATTATCATATATAAAAGTTAAAAATATATTTACGGGTGCCCCTTAGCGATAATTGGCGATTTTTGGCGGAACATGGACACCGAGTTTGTGCAATTCTTGGACGACTTGTTATTTTGGATTTGTATAGCGGCAATTTTTGCCCCAAAAATCGCTGCTACACAAATCCAAAATAACAAGTCGAAGAATTGCACAAACTTGGTATCCATGTACAAATCAACCTATTTTCACTGAAAAAACATCAGAGCATTGCGCACCCGTTGACTTTGTCTATGTACACATCGATTTATATTCACTTAAAAAGTCAAAGGGCCAGCCAACAAAAAATATATAATCTCAATAAACTACATTTATTTTAAATCAAACAATGAAATAACATAAAAAAGGAAATTCATCTTAGCACTACATGAAGGAAATATCCACTTACCTTATTTACGTGTCTTCTGCCAAACAAAATTCCTTAACAGCAACCAAAAACTTCTTAAAATTATCTGAACTAGAATCCGTGTACTGGCTAAAAAAATATCACTAGTAAATTAAACGAGATTCTTGCACGAAGAACATGTTGTTCAGTTTTTTCCTTATTTTTTTATTCACATCACATACAAAAACATATTATACTGAAAAATCCAAGTGCAATTAATCCGAGAAACAAGAAATAAAAAGCTAGCCTAGTAAAGCCAAAAAGTACGTTACATAGAATTCTAAAGATTCGTTTACATAAACATTTACGTCAAGGCTTGCCGGGAAAGAATTCAGACGACCGTTAATCACGCCGTCTGATTACATGATCACTTTATTTTTAACAACTTCCCCCCCTCATGAACCACAGGCGTTCATCGAACTTGTATATAAACAGTATACACGCGTACAACAAAAACACTCGAGTTCCAGACACAAGAGAAAATTTAAATGGAACATTAGAAAATTTAAAAAAAAAAAAGTTATCCAAATTCAAAAAAGCAATATTCACCTTTTTCAGAAGATTATTCAATGACCCCCTAAGAGAATACTCACAAAAGATGCACTCACAATACATATTTGTAAATTAACACTGAAGATGAAACTTTAGTTCTGAAGTTCTAAACTGTGCAAAAGTTGTACAGGACGCCTGATAACCGATGACTCTGTTTTTACTTTGCAAGCCCTCTTCTAGATACAAAACGTCGAAAGGCAAGCAAAAAATTAATCTGATGTCATATTACTAACTAGTTCCAGATGAACACTTCTTGTAACAGCACAGGTTATCAATAGAATATATTGTTTGTTTTTATTCTTTCGTTTAGGAGGGAAAACGGGGAATAGCTTTTACCCAAAACTGTTCAGCGCGATTTTGTTCTTTAGTAGTAAGAAGACCCATTGTACTAGTTTTTCTTCAAAGAACATCAACAAATCGTAATACCCAAGAAGTCACCTTCAGTAGTTTGCGTAAGCAATAAACTTATTAACATCAATTATCTGTTTGGAAACAATTGCGGAACTAATTACAGCACAAGCTATATATTCAGCTTCAATCTCCTGGTCTATTGAGTCATATTCAAATCTCTTCGGCTGGGGCCAAGTATTCTCCTGGTACAATAACCATTTTGGGCCCTGCCACCATTTTTTTTAAGTTAGCAAATCTTTACTAGTTAAATCTCCTGTTAACAAGTCCGCAGGGTTATCTTTACCTATACAATGTCTCCATGCAGTGGAATCTGTAGTTTCTTGAATTTCTAATACTCTGTTTGAAACAAATTGCGTCCACGTAGATGCCGTGCCTTTTATCCAGTGTAGCACAATTGTTGAATCACTCCATAGAATAATCTTTGTAAATTTAAAAAAGGATTTTTACAATATTTGGCTATTCTTGCTGTAATTTCTGCACCCATTAATTCCAGTCGGGGCAACGTCACGTTTTTAATTGGCGCAACTCGTGGTTTAGAAACTATGAAGCTAGTTTTAAAAGTGCCATGCGATGTCTTGTACCTAAAGTATGCAACCGCTCCAAAAGCTTTTCATGAAGCATCAGAGAATATAACCACTTGTGGCCAAGGCTCTTGCCAACAGGCGCAAATCTTGACTCCTAACCACCTTGAATTTCGTGGGCGTGCTTTGATTTCAAGAAAAGTGAAATTAGTAACAACAACCACGCATAAAATATTTGAAATTTTAAGCAAGAATTATTTTTACTCAACAGAAAACAAAACAAAATTTCGTAATGTTTAGCCCGAAAGGTGTTAACCCAGAAGGACTAATTATTTCGTTTTGCTATTTTGCGTCAATTCACTCACTGCATTAATTCACTTTTCAAACTGTTGCCACCAAATATTACAGCCCTATATTATATTTAAAGAAATTAAGTAATGAAGCATCTAGATAAAGGTATATGTGTTTCTCACATTGTAGTAAAAGGACGGTATCTAGAACCATAAAATTCTGACTAACGTAATCCTCCAGCGAATATGGGCATCTGGAAGCCCTTATTCGGAATTTGTTCTATTATCTCTTTTATATTTTGCCAGACATTAAAAATTTTTGATTAAGAAACTCTATGATTTCAAAGTGAGGAATCGAAGAATGGAAACACTACACGGAAAAAAAAATCTCCAGCGCCCGAGACTGTGTATCGGAAATTCTAAAGATAGGCTCATTTTAAACTTATTTTGCGATATTACTATTGAACTGAATTTCATCGTTTAAGCGCGAAGAACATGATATCTAGTAAATAAAGGCAACACATAAAACATTAAAAAAGGCCCCTCTGCGCGTAATGTAAAATCTGAAAAAAGCTTTCAGATTTTTTTCTTTTCTTAAAATATGATTTTAATATTCCTTAAGTATAAAAGAATAAAAATAATTATTTTTATCTTTTCACATTTCTTTTTTTCAGAATTTCAATGCAATGCAAGATCCATTTGCTCTCCTAGAAATAGTAAGTTTGCAGAATTCCTTTAAAAAGATAAATTTTATAAATATTTTCTGAATTTTATTTGCAGGAGAATTATTTAACTTAAGATAAATCTCTGTAACATGAATTAGCAAAATATACTTCTGGCTGAAGCAAATTATTACAAGCAAAGAATATGGTATTTAACCATTAAAATTATTGTATTAATTATTAAAATTATTGTATTAATTATTAAAATTATTGTATTTAATAATTAAATACAACTGAAAAATGCTCTGTTGAAATTGCTATGTTGAAAGATAAAATTTTACTATTCCTTTGTTATGCAAGCCGCATATATGATGAAATTTTGTATCAATACTAAATTTTTCGGATTCTACAATTTTATTGTTGATTCATTATCTTTGGAAAACTTTAAGAGTTTGGGGTAGATTAAAATCTTCTGTTAATTTTAATAGCCATAGTAATTCTTGCGATAGTGCAACATATTCAGCTTCTGCCGAGGATAATGAGACGCATTTTTTTTTAAACCACGAAATACAATTTTTGCCTAACAAATTTGCACTTCCTGATGGGGATGTTTTCTATCTTCAGTATCTGGTCTCCAATCAGCATCTGAATAAACTGTAAGGTTAGGTTCTTCACTCGACGAAATTTCCAGAGATAAATGCTTTGTCGTGTTTAAACAGCTAATGATTCTTTTTACAGCATTCTAGTCTTTTTGACGTAGATTATTACACTTTCTGCTAAGTATGCGAGTTGAAACTGTGATATCTGGTCTTGTGAAAGACGATATAAAGAAAAAGACTCCCAATAAGCTTGAATTTATCATTTGAAATTAGGAGATTTTCTTCCCGGTTTAGACTATAATAATTTGTTTCCATTGGTGTACTACAGTGAGTTTCGCTTCTTCAAGTTGAAATTGCTTGACTAGTTGATTTATTTTGTTTTCCGGAGATAAGAGATAACTTCCATCTTCCTTTCGATTTATTTCCATGCCTAAGAAATATTTAGCTTCACCAAGATGTGTTATTTGATAACGTTTCATTAAATCGTTAATTACTTGAAGAATTAGTGCTTCTTCTGTAGAACTTATTAGGATATCATCAAGATGTACAATTCAATTGATTCTTCGGTGACGATCCTCTTTTGCGAAAAGACACAGATCTGCTTTAGTTTGACTGAACCCAAGATTCTTCAATGTAATTTGAATTTCTGCAGTCTAGCTCCTAGCTGTTTATTTCAGACCATAAATCGAATTCTGCCATTTATAAACTTTATGTCTTTCTTCTGGAACTACAAATCTTTCTGGTTGTTCCATACATATTTCTTCATTTAACTTGCCATTCAAAAAAGCTGTTTTAACATCTAGTTGATGTACCTTGGCATTATTATATGATGCCATGCTAAGAAAACTCGAATTGTAGTGTGTTTCGCTACTGGTGAAAAATTTTCTTCATAATCACTGCCTGAATTTACTGCCGAGAAAGAGGAGCAAAAGACTTAATATATTGGTTCAGAGAAAAAAAAAATTTTTTCTAAAGGTTTTATTGTTCTTACTGGACTCTTTTATAAGGGGAAACTTAAAATAAAGAAAAATAAAAAAAATATCAAAATCAATTCGGATTACAAACAGAAATAACTTTAAACACCTATATTAAAAGACGAAATTCCATCTCTTTATCCAAACAATCTTGACTGTATTAAGTTCCATCAGGATAAGGCTACAAACCATACCTCTAAATCTACTGCTTTATGTTTTGAAAAAAGTGAGATATGAAACCGCAGTTGAAGCTATTCCCTCTAGATGCATATCCACCAAATCTCCTGATGTGTCTCCTATGGATTAATGTGCATTTGTACTTTTAAAACAAGCTCTTTATACGTGGCATCCCCAAACATTGGACGGACTGTGGAACATTGTGAAAGAGAAGTGGCATAAAATCAACCTTGATGTTTTCACGAAAAGGCTTTTCTCTTACAAATCATAATGTAATATGATGGTTCAACAAAAGGGCTCTCAGACGGAATATATTAGAAAATGAAATTATAACGTTTGTTTATATATATAATTCTTTGCAAAATCCTTAAAAGGATACCTGAACACACCCTGCACTCAGTCATTTGCGATAGTTACGTTGAATTTTAAATTTCAGACTAAACGTTTCAGGATTGTTCATAGGGTTTCCTTTATTCTCATTTTTATTAATAGTGCCTCATAAATATCTATTCAAGTATATTAAAGTATATGAAAGGATTCATTTTCTAATTTATAAAATACCCTGTTTTTAAATATTTTTAACCCAGAGGGACATTAGCCCGCATTCTGTCCAAACGTTTATGTCTTCAAATGAAAAAATGATCCCTTTGGGCGCAATACAAAGTCTGAAAGCTTTCAGTTTAATATTTGTTTTGGGTGTATCTGTGGGGTGTAAATTCTTTAACTTTCAGTATATATCCAATCGAGACATTTTTATAAAAATTATTTAAATTAATTTCTTCCAAATTTCATTTCATGATTGATTTGTTTGAGTAAAAGTTAGGTTATTTGAAAAGGGCAAAGAAAAGGATGGTTACCTGCCTGGCGCGAGGGATGGCTTAGCCGAGAACGTTCTATGGGAAATCGCCTAATATACATCGAGATAAGGAAAACTGCAGAAGCCAACCATGCAGCCATCACGTTGGCAGGGAATCAAACAGGGTAAAACTCTTAGCATTCTTAAACACAGGATATATTGCTATGGGACACATATTGAAAATACTTCGTTGTAAATAAAGCAATATATTCTCATTTATTATTTCTAGTAAGTTTTGACATAAAGGCCACAGAGAGAAAAAAATCTAAAATACAAAATAACATCCTTATTCGTGTTTTAATGATAATCTGGAGGTTTTTTTATACGAAATGCCGACAAATCACATAGGAAAAACAAAAAGGAAGTAGCTGACGGTCACTTCGAATTGGGAGCACAGACAACAAGGCAAAATATGCCTAAGAAAAATTTCAATAATAGCTACAGCTTAACTTAATTCAATGAGAAGTTATAGTTAAAATAGAGCATATTGGTAAATCATAACTGAATATTGTGTGTAAACTAGTAAATTTATTTAAGAGCACAAGAAAAACAAATTTAGCAACGGCATTTAACTGCAAATAATATTTTAATTTCAGGTTACCATATAATTTCATTTAAATTTTGCAAATCTGAAATGTAGCTCTAGAAAACAATTTTAAAATGATTTTCTGTTTCTATTTCAGCTGTAGCGCAATAGATTGGACTGAAAACATCTTTCCTCTCTCTTATCGAAAAAGGCAATTTCTTCCGTCCAAATCCAATGCTCAGTCAATAAGGTCATCTCTTAGTCAGTCAATGTTCAATTTTTATTCAGTCACTGGTCAGGCAAAGAGATCTTCACTTTCTCAGTCGATTTTCAGTGAATGTCCAATTTTTATTCTGTCACTGGTCAGTTAATCAGATCGTCACTCAGTCACTAGGCTGTCAATGAGATCGTCACTTAGTCAGTCAATGTCCAATTTTTATTCAGTCACTGGTCAGGCAAGGAGATCTTCACTTTCTCAGTTCCTGTTCAGTGAATGTCCAAATTTTAGTCTGTCAGTGCTCAGTTAATGAATCACTCAGTCACTGCTCAGTCAATGTCCAAATTTAGTCAGTCTCCGGTCTGTCAATGAGATAGTCAGTTAGTCAGTCACTGGTCAGACAATGTCCTACTTTCAGTCACTCAATGAGATTGTCATTTAGTAAGTCACTGGTCAGACAATGTCCAATCTTTAGTCAGTCAACGGGCAATCAAGGAGACCGTCACATAGTCAGTCAATGTCCAATTTTTAGGCAGGCCCTGGTCAGTCAATGTGATCGTCTGTTAGTGACTGGTCAGAAAATGTCTAATTTTTAGTCAGTCACTGGTCAGACAATGTCCTACTTTTAGTCAATGAGATTGTCATTTAGTCAGTCACTGGTCAGTCAATGTCCAATTTTTAGGCAAGTACTGGTGAGTCGAGATTGGTGTCATGGCAAACAAATTTATCACGAATACAAACTGAAATTGTGTAAACTTATCTCAGATCTATATAATATGTTTTAAGTCCTTTGTTTATTTTTAATTTTTTAAAGCAGAAATATTTCAGTAATGTTTTTCTTATGTTTGAAATTTTGAAACGCTTGCTATGATTCGAGGAAGGATGTTGAGTGTACTCGTCATCAAAGCAGATAACAGGGACGGTACCAACGACGAGATCAACGAGCTGTTCTTCAGAATCTTCAGTTGGTTTCAGTTCTGTTCTGTCTACTTGATCCAGTTTGCCATTCATTTTTGTTTCATTATTTGTGTTAAGGAGATTACCAGAATCAATGTCTCTTTGTGCTCCAAGATCGTTATGCGATACAATGCATTCAGCATCCAATGATTCAATAGAGGCATTCAAACTGAATTCTTCCTGGTTCAAGATGGTTATACTGCTATTCGGGACTATTTGATTACCTGAGTTATCAGGTTTTGGAAAATCAAAATCCTTTTCTGTTTCATGTTGGAGGTAATTAAATTGCTTTTCATCGCTGATATTGTGCACATCATAAGAATTATTATCGAAATCTTTGGCAAAATGGCCTATGTGGTCAGAATCACTATCAATATGCAACTTAAGAAGGTTATTATCAAAAGCTTCGTTATTAACTTCGAGAAGATCGGTGTCACTGTCTATGTCCACATCAAAGGAATCATCATTAAGTTCATTAATATCAGCATATGATTCAAGGAAATTTAAATTACGTACCTTGTTTCCGGCATTAATGTCGTGTTCATTACGGTTAATAGAGTTTTTATCATTATTTTCCCGAATTCTCTCTTCTCTTCGAGAAAACAAAAGGAAGACAGTCGCAAAACAAATAAGTATGCCCAATAAGCTGTCGATAAAGGCTGTTGGTATAAAAAAGAAACACAATACTGTCAAAAAAAAAAGAACTCCATTTCTAAAAATGGTTCGAATGCGATTTCAGCATTAAAAATAACAAGCAAATAAGCTCCACACGTAAGATTTTAGCACCACTAGATTGGATAAATCTAATGATTATGGTTTATAAGCATTGTTAAAAATGTATACATTAACTTCGTTTTAATTAAACAAAGCCTAAAACAATTATTGATAAATTCATTGTTCCGAACGTTGTTAAAAGGATTCTTTGAATATGTAACAATGAAAGGTATTCTGATATATAACTTTACTCACAATAGAGGAAAGATTCTATGAGTCTGTCTTTCGTTCGGTCTGCGTGTAAGCTGATAGAACCAGGCCTACGAATTTGCTACATAGGTGCATCTAGACTAGAGCCAGTGCACCTCGAAACGAGGTTTCAAAAATTCGAATGACTTTTTAAATTTTATTTTTTTATTTTTTTTTTATTTATTTTTTTGATAAAATCGCATAAAATCGGTAATTCTCTCTCATTACATCAGCAATAATGGCACGGAACCATTATTGCTGTTGTATCCCTGTCGCCATTGTTGATGATATCAGCACTGTTGCCATTCGGAAAAATGAAGGCGAAAATTAGCGTTTTAATAACTTTTAATTAATATCTCTGATTTTTGCTATTTTTTGGGATAAAACTGGAAGCGGAAAAGTGGAAAACGAACCAACGCTAAACTGCTGCTGCCATGCATATTCAAATAAATGTTTCGTCTTTGGGGGTTTCTTGCAATACAAAGCATAAACGTAATACTTATATGTACATATATATATTTATATATAACCAGAGATTATTATTATTAAAACGAAAGTACTTGAATACTCTGGGAAAGTATTTTTATACAAAAAGTACTTTCAAAACATGAATTTGTATTGGATTTATTGGTGCAAAGCACAGAGAATCATGTTTACCTGCCACTCTGATGGAAAAGGTTTCATCTACCTTTGAGTGGGTAAAAATGAAAGTAAATATATACACAATACAAAAATATATAAAACTCTTTTTAATTCTTTAATAGTCACCTCTTTAAGATAAAATCAACTGGTTAGCGTAACATGAACTTACGTTATATAATTAGCGAGAACGATACACCAAAATGAGTTTTGGTGATCGATGTACTTAGTGTACATAGTGTTTTTTCTACTTTTCATTATTTACTCTTTATTACATTTACTTAATTATTGCTGATAAATCGATATGGACTTTACGAAACCTTGGGGCAGCACATTGATGTGTATTATGCGTTAAAATTTTCAACAACTGGTCTGTGCAACTATGCTCCGCTCACTTATGTTACATGCCTCAACAACTACCGCCACCATATTCCGTTAGTTTCAAGACGCGGATTAAGGAGGACGCTACAGCCATGTCTATGCCTAATTTAGTGGCACCTGAGTTGATTACCTGAGTTATCAGGTTTTGGAAAATCAACATCCTTTTCTGTTTCATGTTGGAGGTAATTAAATTGCTTTTCATCGCTGATATTGTGCACATCATAAGAATTATTTTCGAAATCTTTGGCAAAATGGCCGATGTGGTCAGTATCACTATCAATATGCAACTTAAGAACGTTATTATCAAAAGCTTCGTTATTAACTTCGAGAAGATCGGTGTCACTGTCTATGTCCACATCAAAGGAATCATCATCAAATTCATTAATATCAGCATATGAATCAAAGAAATCTAAATTACGTACCTTGTTTCCGGCATTAAACTAGTGTTCATTACGGTTAATAGAGTTTTCATCATTATTTTCCTGAATTCTCTCTTCTCTTCGAGAAAACAAAAGGAAAGCAGTCTCAAAACAAATAAGTATGCCCAATACATAGCCATATATCTCCCTAATTTAGTGGCACTTCAATGTAGTTACTACTCGTGAAGCTTGGGCATACGTGTAACGCTTGCAAGAGATAAACATGAATTTACTGCGTAAAAAGAAGAGCAAAAGACTTAATACATTGGTTCAGAGAAAAAAATTTTTTTTTTTCTAAAGGTTTTATTTTTCTTACTGGATTCTTTTATAAGGGGAAACTTAAAATAAGGAAAGTAGAAAAAGTACCAAAATCAATTCGGATTACAATCAGAAATAACTTTAAACACCTATATTAAAAGACGAAATTCCATCTCTTTATCCAAACAATCTTGACTGTATTAAGTTCCATCAGGATAAGGCTACAAACCATACCTCTAAATCTACTGCTTTATGTTTTGAAAAATTGAGATATGAAACCGCATTTGAAGCTATTCCCTCTAGATGCATATCCACCAAATCTCCTGATGTGTCTCCTATGGATTAATGTGCATTTGTACTTTTAAAAGAAGCTCTTTATACGTGGCATCCCCAAACATTGGACGGACTGTGGAACATTGTGAAAGAGAAGTGGCATAAAATCAACCTTGATGTTTTCAGGAAAAGGCTTTTCTCTTACAAATCAAGATGTAATATGATGGTTTAACAAAAGGGTTCTCAGACGGAATATATTAGAAAATGAAATTATAACGTTTGTTTATATATACAATTCTTTGAAAAATCCTTAAAAGGATATCTGAACACCCCCTGCACTCAGTCATATGCGATAGTTACGTTGAATTTTAAATTTCAGACTAAACGTTTCAGGATTATTCATAGGGTTTCGTTTATTCTCATTTTTATTAATAATGCCTCATAAATATTTATTCAAATATATGAAAGTATATGAAAGATTCATTTTCTAATTTATAAAATACTCTGTTTTTAAATATTTTTAACCCAGAGGGACATTAACCCGAATTCTGTCCAAACGTTTATGTCTGCAAATGAAAAAATGATCCCTTTGGGCGCAATACAAAGTCTGAAAGCTTTCAGTTTAATATTTGTTTTGGGTGTATCTGTGGGGTGTAAATTCTTTAACTTCCAGTATATATCCAATCGAGACATTTTTATAAAAGTTATTTAAATTAATTTCTTCCAAATGTCATGTCATGACTGATTTGTTTGAGTAAAAGTTAGGTTATTTGAAAAGGGCAAAGAAAAGGATGGTTACCTACCTGGCGCGAGGGATGGCTTATCGGAGAACGTTCTATGGGAAATCGCCTAATATACATCGAGATAAGGAACGAGAATAATTAACGAGAACGATACACCAAAATGAGTTTTGGTGATCGATGTACTTAGTGTACATAGTGTTTTTTCTACTTTTCATTATTTACTCTTTATTACATTTACTTAATTATTGCTGATAAATCGATATGGACTTTGCGAAACCTTGGGGCAGCACATTGATGTGTATTATGCGTGAAAAATTTCAACAACTGGTCTGTGCAACTATGCTCCGCTCACTTATGTTACATGCCTCAACAACTACGGCCACGATATTCCGTTAGCTTCAAGACACGGAGCAAGGAGGACGCTACAGCCTAGCACTAACGAGGATAAAGTTAACCAACGTTTCTATGCTACAGATGTGCTAATTTGCTTTTACGATGTGAAAATTACGCTTCCGATATTTTAAATCGCTATTTTACAAAAGTTATCCCACTGTTATATATTGCCACATTGGATGTGATTCCGAACTTCAAGTGAAAAGGTTTTTTCCAACATTGGGATTTATTTTTGACTTTTATATGATACCCACTAAGGACAGATAGAGATAGGTAAATATTTCAGGGTATTGTACCTCTTAAATAAGCAAAGACCTATGAACTATGAACTATATGTTATTAGAGTGAATGTATTTAGCGCTAGGAAGGCTTATAAATAATAAGCTCAATCATATGCTGACATACGAAACCATCACAAGAGACGAAATTTTGACATCAGAACAGGCGACGACATTTCATATGACCATCATAACAGACATTCTGTACATGGAAAAAGAGTGAATAGAACATAACACTTGAATTCTCTACATTCCTCAATAATAAGATATACTAATTTGGAAAGATGTTCAGTAGAATTCAAGTCAGGGCTTTTAAGTAACCAATTTATGACAGAGAAGTCAGAGGAATGCTCTTCCATCTAACCAACCAGTAGCCAACCGTAACCTGTGAGAGGCGCAGTTATCTTTCTGAGATACTCCCTTTCCGTGTGAATGACAGGGACATAAATGGATGGAGATGATAGCTCATCAACCTCACGTACAGAATTATATAGAGGGAGGTAAGAACAAGTACTAAAGATCCCAAACACAACCAGAAGAAAGCATCCCAGACCATGATTAAGCCTCCACGGCCTTGTACAGTTCCAATCTGTCACACCGGATTCATACATTCATGATTCTCTTGCCATATTCTGAGCCTCCCATTGGTATTAATTAGAGGGATCGAGACTCATCACTCCTACACATTTCATGTCCACTAGTGTCTATTCTCTATATTCTCTTGCCCAGGTAAGAATGGCAACTCGATGGCATGCATTTAGGAAAGGTACCCTCGTGTGTCTACGGCTTCCGAAGCCCATATGGTGAAGGGAGCGATACACGATCTTTTTACTGACTGTACGACTGTCGCCTACTTTAGCTAGGTGGTAATTTGAGCTAATATTTGGCTTCATTGACCATGTACAATACGGCTGAGACGTCTCACAGCACGATTGTTCTAAGTTAAATGTGCTTTGCACTTTGCAGAGTCGCTACTTCTTTTTCCCGGTATGCTCTTGACACTGTCGACCGTTAAAATCCTATCTCGCTGAGGATTTAAGAAATTGTATGGCCCATGCGACGAGAGATTACTATCTGCCCGATATTAAAATTTTACCTATACTGGTATATGAAACAACTGATTATCGACAAACATAGTGCTAGCTGTATGTGCATTTACCACAACTCCCTCACGTAAGCCCAGATGCGGCGCAGCGC